>NW_018021015.1:79992-81420 GCF_002006095.1 Pseudomyrmex gracilis | reverse complement strand
GCTAATTCTTGTTTTTAACTTGCGCTTCGTTTGTCCAACATAAGAAACATTACAATTATTGCAATTAATTTGATAAACCACATCTTTATTTTGATCATGGGTTAACTTGTCTTTTCCGACTTTAATAAATTTACTCAATTTATTCAAACTACGTTGTTTATACGCTGCCATCCTGTATTTTATTACTCGTATCGGCCTATTAATTAATTTGAACTCAAGACTAGGTTTTCCGAACACAAAAATCAAATTAATCGTCGCGTGAAGAATGTTTCTGTAGTCGCACAGCGTAGAATTGATACTAATCACAATTTCAATTGGCAAAATGTCAAATTCTTGGACACAGAATCTTTCTTTTTCAAGAGAATCTTCAGTTTCCGAGAAGATACACATCAAATTACAAAGCAATTCAATTAACGTCATGTCGGACACGGACAAGCTGAAACCATATTTTTCATTTTTAGAAAATTATAGCGCGACTTGATCTTCGTTTTTTTCTTTTTCTTTTTCTTCTTTTTCTTATTGTTGTTGTTGTTATTGTTATTGTTATTGTTATTATTGTTATTGTTATTGTTATTGTTATCGTTATGGTTATCGTTATGGTTATCGTTATGGTTATCGTTATCGTTATCGTTATCGTTATCGTTATCGTTATCGTTATCGTTATCGTTATCGTTATCGTTATCGTTATCGTTATTGTTATTGTTATTGTTATTGTTAAATATAATTTAAAATACATTTTTACAACGCAGATAAATTTTTTGTTAACATATACCGCTTAGTATAGCCAATTCTTATTAAATATATATCAAAGGATAAATAAAAATATGTATACACATTTATATATATGTGTGTATCATTTCTATTATATAATAATAATTATATATTAAAGAATTTTATGGTACAAATGTTATAGATATACAAAGTGAGTTTTGTTGATATAATACATTTTGGAAACAGAGCGTTTATGTTTAAAACAAAAATTATAGGGGTTTTGCAACGTAGCAAAAGATATCGAGTATAAATGTACAGACTTTTATTGAAAAATAGCATAGAAAATGGAGAAAAATTTCTCAGTTTTGCGCATTATTCAGTATTTATATTTTTTTATATTTTACATTTTTTTATGTTTTACATATCCTATAATTTTTATCTTCCTGTTAACAAAATTTGCATGGTAGAATCGCGCACAGTATTTAACTTCTATCTACGTGTGTGCGCGCGCGCGTGTGTGTACATGTGTGCGTATGTGAGTGAAATAAGCAAAGTAGTTTTCAAAAATTGAATCTATGATTAAATAAAAAATAATATTGTAATTGGTATTTGGGAAATATAAATAAACATAAGTGTTTACATACACATATATACAAAAGCGAATGCACTTATTATATATTTACTACGTACACAGTTTGTCCGGAAAGTTCCCGGACT
>NW_018021015.1:28242-79027 GCF_002006095.1 Pseudomyrmex gracilis | reverse complement strand
TGAAGTGTAAACTTGTTTAATAAACCATATCTTTCATTTTCGATTTTTAATTCACGTAGTCCGGGAACTTTCCGGACAAACTGTGTATATATGTATTAATTGTTATTTTTACGATCAATTGAACACCTTAGAAATATAGAAATATCAAAGCCTCAAAAGGGTCTTTTGCGGCGGTCTAAAGGTTAAAGATGTTCTTTAAAAGGGAAAAATGAGTAGAAAAAAATTATAAAGTGCAACTAAGAATAACTGCGTTAAACAATGTAAAGTATACTTAAAAGTAAGTGTAATAATATGGTTTTTCAAGAAACTTGTTAACAAAATGTAAATTTTATTTTTGTAAAGGTCCATCTATTTTATATACAGTGGTCCAACTCACCCAAGGGGGTGGGAATGAATGGACCATTGTTATAATTTTTCATATTTCAATTTTTTAAAAAAGTATAATGTTCTTTGTTTCATTATTTATACTACTTATAAGTTCAATAAATGTAGCAAATCATACAGTATCCTCCATAAGTTTGGAGAGTAAGGTGTTTCTATAAGGAAACACCTTACGTTTTCCAGGCAAACAATTGCATGACAGCGATCTGTGCATGTTTTTGGTTTAGATATATTGTAAGACGTCTGAAATAATGATAAACATTTTTATCTAGGACACTTAGAAGCTTGTATATGCCGAAAACATATTGGACAATTATTTCGTGACATCAAAGAACTCAGAGGTGATTTTCACGCGCTAGTTTATTGTTTGTCTATTATTACTTGTTTTGCGATTATTTATTTTCAATACTTGTTAAAGCTTTTACAATTTTTAGGGAGTCTAAAATCAACCTATGACTTAAATAGTTTACCACTTTTACAGAAACTATAATTGAACACCTTCAAATGATGTACTGTTTCTTTGTATTTACAACGCAGACAGGATGCCGCGAAATAATTGTCTGACATATTTTTGGCATATATGAACTTATAAGTGTCCGAGATAAAATGTTTATCATCATTTGAACGTCTTACAATGTATTCAAATCGAAAACATGCACAAATCGCTGTTATGCAATTGTTTGCTTGTAAAACATAAGGTGTTTCAAAATTTATAAAGGGTCCTGCACATGAATGATGTTTCATTTGCCCTATGATTTATTACGTAATTCGACTTAAAAAAAAGTTGTTTATCTCTCCCCGACTTACCCTATAATATTATCGTAATATTTTAATATTATATATACAGGGTGATTAGTAATTGCCA
Source organism: Pseudomyrmex gracilis (assembly GCF_002006095.1). Classification (NCBI taxonomy): domain Eukaryota; kingdom Metazoa; phylum Arthropoda; class Insecta; order Hymenoptera; family Formicidae; genus Pseudomyrmex; species Pseudomyrmex gracilis. The sequence goes on along the minus strand of NW_018021015.1, from coordinate 77,781 downwards.
TAACACTGTTCGTAGGCAGGTAGAAGGAATTATTTGTGAGTCGAAAAGTTCTTTACTTTGTGAAATTCGCAATAGTTAACGAGTTCTTAATAGATAAAGATCCACGAATGAGCGTACATGCCACGAGCAAAATGACAGCTCGGAGCTATCATTTTTTTCGCGCGCTCGTACACCGTAGCAACGAAATGAAAGGAACTAATTGTTGAAATCTTTACTTTTGTAGCGTAGAACGGACACGTGGTTAAATAATGCGATATAGGCACTGTATTCAATCAGAGTATTTATTACACTTTGAGATTCGTTACACATTTGGCTAACAGCTAATCCGAAAAAACAATTTAAACATAAAGAAAAAAATGACTTCGCACAATTTAGCAGTGTTGAACGCGGCTGTGACCAAGGATCAGCAGCTCGCCTATTACTTTCTCAGAGACGTGTGAACCTTCTCTTCTGCCTGACCTCTAGCCGGCCTGCATGGTTTAGCAGTGCACTCTTTACTTTTTCTTTCGATCAACGCGCGCTATTTTTAAAAGGATTATTTCCAACACTAATATATGCTGTTTATTAGGTTCTCTACAGCAATTACCAAACGTTCTGTATATGTAATATATTGATACTATTATTGTAATGTTGTATTATAATATCTTGTATTACTGATATGTTGCAATTTTACTGTGATAAAATTAAATTTCCGTAATAATACGTGCTTTATGGGCCGTTTAAAAGCGATTTTTATGCGCAAGATTAAAGCAGATATTTTTAAGTGTTTTTCAGAGCGAATTACACGTTTTCAAGCAACTTTTGAGGTTTAGAAATGAGTTTTAGAACATTCCCAGTAAACACAAAGTAACAGTAACGTAACATTAATATTATAATTTCCTACTTAACAATGTAACTGCGATGAAACATGTCTTGTACGTAGCAGTTACATTGTTGAGTGAGAAATTATAACATTAAACTAAAAAGTACAAAAAAGATCTTGAAGCCTGTAATCCACGGATGATAGTTAAAAGAAATTGTATTCAAAGTATTACTGGAATGTTTCGATCGATTTTATTTGCGATCATCATCAGCCAACGCTGCAAAGTACATAGGAAGATAATATAAAAGTATATATGCCAAATTTAATAGTTAAAAGGGAATTGTTAAGCAATAATGTTAAAATAGTTATGTGAAAATATGGAACAAATAATGTATAAGCAAATTAAATTACAAAGTAGAGCAATGAAATGAATTGTGATAGTGTGGTAAAAATACAATAAAGTGATAATAACAAATATAAATTAAGTAACGTACCATACAAATTCAAAAAAAGTGATTACATGTCATGTCAGGAAGAGTCACGCAAATAACACAATTGGTGGTCATAAAAACATAATAAAAAACCAATTATAATAAGTAAAATAGTCAAAACACTTTACATAGTTAAAAAATGAAATAATAAGTTAAAATACTAAAATGGTAGTAGGAACGTTCACATTCAGTTGTTAGACTAAATAAACACCTGACTCCTCCTGGAAACGCCATCACACAACCGCAATAGATACTGCCAGCATAACTCTTACCAGTAATATGCGAAATACAAGTGAGAAATATATAAGCAATATAAAGAGACAAACAAGCCAAGCACCAACAAAGGAAGGAGAAAATGGAAAATGGATGTTTGCTAATCGTTGAGTTTAGTAATCAAAGGTATATACACAGAACTGAGAAATTCAGTATCTTTCATTAAGTTTACTCTATTCTTTTGCATCTTGATATGTAACATTTCGGAAATCAGTCTTTTATAGTAAAATTTAACCAATTGAGTGCTTAGTTCTTCGAAACAGAGCAGAGCGTTTTGGGATAGAGAGTCGCGAGAAAGACGTATAACCGACATAGATACGCTAAAGATGGACGAGCTAAAAGAAGAGTTACGAAAATTAGACTTAAGCATTAGTGGCAGCAAAGTGTATTACGAGAACGTTTGAGAACAGCTCTTCGGCAAGCAAAAGCCGATAGCAGAAACGTCGATGACGAAGATGACGACGATGATGAGAGTAGTGACGACGATAGAAGTGAGAGTGAACAGAGAGGAAGTTGTTGATGGAAATGCGCGACAAAGAGGACGAGCGGTTACACCGGCTGCTCAATCTTTATTTTTTAGAGATATCAAAGATTCTGTACAAACCTTTAGCGGAGACGGCAAGCAAAACGTTCGTAAGTGGCTTGAAAAAATTTGAGGAAACTTCCGAAGTCTGCGAGTGGACGGAGCAGAAAATAATTTACGCAAAAAGCTATTGCGAGATTCTGCAAAGTTGTTTGTCACCTACAAACAGTGTGCCAAAAGAAAAAATTAAAGCGATCGCTGATCGCGGAATTTGGTGAAATAGTGAATAGCAAGCGCGTTAATCAAGAATTGTGTCTCGCGCGAAAAAAAGAAACGACGCATCATTTCAAGAGTACATGTATCGTATACTGGAATGTGCGAGTCACGCCGATATCAAGTTAGAAGTCAAGATCCATTATATTATCGATGGAATTTAAGACGACGCATTTACTAAGAGCATCCTGTACAGGATGCGCACGATAAAAGAGCTTCGAGCAAATTAGTGCAGTACGAGCATATAAAGAACGGAGCAATGCAAGGGAGAAGATTGCCGCCTCAGACGCAGAAATCTCACTAGAACAAGCCGAAAAAAAGCAGGCGAAATGTCCGAGAAAAATCAATAAAAAAAGCGATGTTACAACTGCGGCGGGAAAAATCATCTGGGTGCGGATTGTTTCCTGAAGGAAAAGGGAACCAAGTGCTTTCAATGCGGTCAGTTCGGATATATTGCAGTATATGCGGCAAAATGCAGTAAGAAGGACAGCAACGTTAATAACTGTAATGCTATAACACAATAAGATAATCGTGTTTATAAGACGGTTGCGATTAATGGTAAGAAAATAATTGCATTGTTTGATACTGGTAGCGATTTGCATCTAATAACGACAAAGCAATATATCAAATTGGGCCTTCCGGCCCTAACAGGTCCCAAAATAGTATACAAAGGCATAGGAACAAATGTTGAAACGACGTTAGACAGATTTGTAAACAACGTCATAATTGATGGCGAAACATTCAAGCTTGTTATGCATGTAATATCTAATAGTTGTCTTAGCTATGACTTAATCTTAGGATCGGACCTTTTAGGACGTGTCACAGTAAACTTAGACTGTTTCAAAGTGTCGATAGTAAAACGAGAAAATAAGTCCGCTACAATAGACAATTCTGACAATGTTCCCGAAATATTTTCACATCGAGGCTATTGAGACATTCAAAAATCAGGATAATTTACGACGTCAGGTAAATGTCGATAACATAAACGACGATAAGATGAAGCATAAAATCGAGGAAATTGTTGACAAATACACTCCGCGAGCAACTAAACATGTAGGTATTAAACTCGACTTAATTTTGAAACGATATACATGTATACGAACGGACACGCAGGCTGGCGCCGAATAAGGAACTAGTAAATAAACATATAGACGAGTGGCTACGAGCAGGCGTCGCTAGACCGAGTACATTCGAATATACAAGCCCGGTTGTGTTGGTAAAGAAATAAGATGATAATACGCGTCTTTGTATAGATTATTGCAAAATAATCAATAAAATGATTAAAGATCGATATCTGCTGCCACTGATCGATGATCAAGTAGACCGATTACAGGAATCGATTTTTTGTAGTGTGTTAAATTTGAAAGACGGCCTTTTTTCATGTGCCGATAAGCAAGAATAGTATCAAATACACCGCATTTATTGTTCCAGACAGACATTACGAGTTCTTAAAGACTCCTTTTGGTCTTTGTAATTTGTTCGCGATTTTTCAAAAGTTCATCAACGCGGTATTCCGAGATCATATAGCGAGAAGAAACGTGCTGACGTACATGGACGATTTTATATAATTCCGTCGATTTGTACTTCCGTACAAAGAAAGAAGATGCGGATAAGTTACACAAAGTCGACAGCGAGCGAGCACGGGTTAAATATAAATTGGAAGAAGTGTCGCTTTCTCGAACAAAAGATTGAATACTTAGGACATAATTGAGAACGGATCGCTTAGACCATCTGAGCAAAAGATCATTGCAGTTAAGAATTTTCCGAGACCCGCGCGTATTAAAGATGTGCAAAGTTTTCTTGGCCTTGCAGGCTACTTCGGAAAGTTTACACCACAGTATGCCGTGATAGCGACTATTGTCGAATTTGTTGAAAAAAGACGCTACGTTTTGTTTTGATGTAAAACAATGTCGTGCGATTGAAGCATTGAAAAAAACATTAATTCAAAAACCTGTGTTAAAACTCTATCGCACAGAGGCCGATACTGAGTTATGTACCGATGCATTTAAGTTAGGATTTGGCGCTATATTGTTACAAAGAGATGCTAACGATCAAAAATTTCATCCGGTTTATTACGCCAGTTAGAAAACGACAGAAACCGAAGCAAAATATTGTAAAGATTTAACGCTCGTGAAATTGTCAACAGAAATATGTAAGGATATAGGATTAGGGGGGTATTTGGGATTTCTCATATATGAGATGCAAATATAGCATCCTATATGAATTTTAGAATTGTTATTACAATTCGAATTTCACGTGTAAAAATTTACACGTGAACACGTATATATGTATATATATACACGTATAATTTACGCACAACACCTAGCGAACGGCTCTCATGACCGAATATACATATATTTATTAGTTTGGAAAACTTCGGAGCCTTAAAAGATTCTTTAATTGTTCAAAATATTGTAGTTATGAATTGAAAGTATTAGCTATCATAAAGTTATTGCAAAAATTTCGAGTGTATCTTTTAAAAATTTTATTTAAGATTGTTACTGATTACCGAGCCTTTTTGTTAACAATGAATAAAAGAGATTTGTGTGTACGCGTCGCGCGATGGGCGTTGTTACTTGAGGAATTTAATTACGTACAAACACAGACCAGGCAAGTCGATGCGCCACGTAGATGCGCTGAGTAGAAGTCTACCCGCGATTATGATCGCCGAAGAAAACCGTTCGAGTCTTGTAGCACGAATTCGTAGAGCGCAGCGCGAGGACGATGAGTTAAAGCCCATTGTTGAGAAAGTAGCGTGTAATGAAAGCGATAGCTTTCTTGCAGAGCGGAGTACTTTATCAAAAATACAACGACGATATATTATTGGTTATACTTAAGTTTATGCAGCGTGATGTAATTAAGCAAGCGCATGAAAAGGGACATTTTTCTGCGGGAAAAATGGAGCGTATGATAAAAAGAGAATATTGGTTTAGCCATATGCGAGAAAGAATTTAGAAGGTCGTAAAAAACTGCTTGTCGTGCATCTTAGCCGAACGCAAATATGGCAAGCAAGAGGGCTTCCTGCGTAGCATTCCGAAAGGTGATACCCTGTTCGACACGTATCACATCGACCATGTCGGACCGATCCCTAGCACTCAAAAGAACTATGCTCATCTGTTAGTTGTAGTTGATAGTTTTAGTAAATTTGTGTAGTTATATCCGACTCAATCTACCACAACGACCGAAGTAATTGTGCGTTTGACGAAGCAAGCGGCTATTTTTGGAAATCCACAAAAAATTAGTACAGATCGTGGCACCGCGTTCACCTCTAATGACTTTAAAACGTATTGTAACGACGAGAAAATTGAACACGTATTGACAACTGTTGGCGTACCACGAAGCAACGGTCAAGTAGAAAGAATTAATCATCTCATAATTTCATTGTTTAGTAAACTTTCCGCGCCACACTCTAAGAGTTAATTTAGGCATGTCAATCGAGAGCAATTTTTACATGCTACTCCAGTGAGGAGTACAGGTTTTAGTCCTTTCGAAATATTAATAGAAACATCCATGCGTCTGCGTGACGATTTCGAATTACGCAAATTAGTTGAAGAAGATGTAATAAACGATCTACAAGAAAAGCGATTGTTCGCTGCGCGAACATGCGAAGATCGCTATCGAAAAAATTCACCATAAAAATAAGAACACCTATGACCGTAGACGAAAGAAAGCCACTATATACCAGGTAGGAAACTTAGTGGCTATTAAATAAACGCAAGCCTCTCCAGGTAAAACGTTTAGCGCAAAATTATTAGGGCCTTATGAGATTATTAAGTAGTTGCGAGGCGACACATATGTTGTAGCAAAAGTCGGAGAGCATGAAGGTCCGCGTATCACTAGTACATCAGCCGATTATATCAAAAGATGGTTATCACCCGAATGTATAAGCGATGAAGAGTCTTCTGACAGTTACGACGCCACTATGTTTACTACATCGGAGGCCGATGTGTGATCAGTATGGTCAAGTGTGGAAAGCTTTATATTTTACGGATTTAATACCGGTATGACTTTGATCCCGGTATTATACTAGAAACGAGATACCGAAACCGATACAGTATTAAAAATTGGGATTAATTTATAGCGTCTTTTTAATGAAGAAAAATTATTTATTTTAAATGAAAATCAAAAAATACATTAATTAAAGTATTGCCCATTGCTTTCTACTACTTTTGACCATCTTTCGGGCAGGAAACGAATACCGTGTCGGAAGAACGCTTCGTCTTTAAATGCAATCCACGAATCGACCCATTTTTGACAATCTTTGTAAGAAGTGAACCTCTGCTCAGACAGGCTATGAGCCATCGAACGAAACAAATGGTAATCAGAAGGAGCAACATCTGGAGAATACGGCGGGTGGGGTAGGACTTCCCATTTAAGTGTTTCCAGGTTTGTACCGGTTTTGCGACGTGCAGACGAGCATTGTCGTGCAGCAAAATGACTGTGTCATGTCTTTTGGAGTATTCCGGTCGTTTTGCAAAACTTTTAAAACGTTTTCCTACCGTTGATAAGTCAACTCCCAATGATGTAGACAATTCTTGAAGTGTTTGATATGAGTCTTCATTGAGCAATGTCTTCAAATCATTATCTTCAAATTTTTTTGGCTGGCCAGGTCGCTCCTTGTCATCCAAGTCGAAATCACCAGCTTTAAAACGTGCAAATCACTTCCGACACGTTTGCTCTAGCTAAAGCATGTTCACCATACACTTCCACTAAAATACGATGAGCTTCAGCAGCACTTTTGTTCATATTAAAGTAATGAAGTAAAACTCCCCACAAAAACACTTTATTCGGCACAAATTTTGACATATTCAATAAATTATAAAGTGTTGTTATTTGCGATCCAAAAAAAGGTTATGTAAAGTAAATGACGTCTAATGACAGCTGTTTCACGATCAATACATTACTGTAGGTAACAACGAAATACTGTACTACTTACGCCATCTCTTGTAAAACGCTACGAATTAATTCCACCACCTAATACAAAAAAGTCTTTTGGTAAATGTTTACAAAAACGGATCCAGACTCGATGATCTTGGCCTTGACATATATCAAGGACATGTCTCAGAGTAACAATCAAAAAGTTTTAGTTGTCGCTCGTTGTTTATAAAAAGTTACAAACAATAGAAGTTTCATAAATAAATTTTGATTTTCTGACATCATGTACATTTTGTTGTCGTGTTGTAAGGGGAGAGCTGCGCTCTCCTGCCTACACGCTTACAACATAAACATAGTACGTGGATGTTTTTTTTGAATGTTTACCATCTTCACTGTTTAGTGTTTCTTATACCTATGAATTCTTACGCGGTCTTGTTTATTACATCGAAGTTCTTTCTGAAGTTTTGTAAATTGAACGTACTTCTAATATTTGTTTTGTAACTCCTCTATATATAAAAATATTAATATTTAAGTGTACATAAATAGTATACGTAAGTAGTATACGTAACTTCGATACAACTTTTTAATGAAGAGCGAGCTAAAACCTCTTGATTGTTATTCAGGAACATGTCCTTGACAATATATGGTCAAGGTCAAAGTCATCGGGGCTAAGTCCGTTTTTGTAAACATTTACCCGAAATCTTCTTTTTCTCTAAAACTTGTTTTACAAAATACACAAAGTTTTTTCTCTATAAAACCTGGTTTATAAAATAGTATGTACTAAAAACCATTTTTTCTCTAAAAACCTGTTTTACAAAAAAAGTGATATCAAAAGTAATATCAAAAAGTAGCACCACGTAAGCTTTTGTACGTTATTATATTGAAAAACAATATACAATAAAAAACAATATTAAATAAAAATATAATTTACAATAATATACTTGTGTCAAAAGTAAGACTATACCGTAACTTTTTTTTTGTTATTATATACTACAAAACATTCTTTGTAAAATGAAATTCTCAAAAGATGATATTCCAAAGGCTTTAAACCAACACACTAAATTTTCTCTTAGCTCCAATGATACTTTACTACCCAGAGCATATAAAGTTCCCAAGACCCATAAAACAAATTGTTCATATAAAATTATCGTATCTACAATCAACAGTCTTCTACATCATTAAGCCATATATTTACACAAAATTATAAATAAAAGCATTCCTAATTCCTCATTTTTTATCAATAATAGTTTTCAACTATATAATAGCATATCCGGTATTGAGTTGGAGAATGATTATGTGTTTTGTTCGTTGGATGTTGTATCTCTGTTCACAAATTCCTATAGATCTAACCATAGACAATATTTCTAATAGATGGAAATATACATTAAATTAAACACGAAATAACCAAAAAAGAATTTATATTGGCTATGCAATTTGTACTTTCGTCAACATATTTCATGTTTAATGACAAAACATACAAACAAACTTACAGTACTTCAATGAGCTCTCCATTGTCACCGATAATTGCAGATTTAACACTGCAAGATTTAGAATTAAAAGCTTTAAACACTTTGACTTTCAACATACCATTTTATTATAGATATGTCGACGATATAGCATTAGCAATACCTAGAAACAAAGTAGATCATATTCTATGCATTGTCAACTCAATCCACAATAGATTACAATTTACTTATGAATTACTAGAAAATAATGTTCTCGATTATCTCGACATCAGCATTATATCAAACAACAACAGGTTGATTTGTAAGTGGTACTATAAGCCAACTTGCTCAGGTCGATATCTTAATTTCTTTTCACAAAATCCTCTCAGTCACAAAATTGGTACTATGTATTCTTTAATAGATAGAGCAATTTTATTATTCCATCCACAATTTCATAATAAAACTCTACAATTTATAATCAACAATAGCTACCTAATACCACTAATTTTTAACAAAATAAACAAGAAATTACAAATCTTATTTTCTTCCAAACTAAATAAAAACATTAACAGTAACAAATTACAAGAAGAGGAACAAGAAAAATTAACGAGTTACAATATATAAAAAATGTAAGATTTTATATATTGTAACTCGTTACAATATATAAAATTGTTAACATTGTATTCCATACATTCCGATTTCTTGAAATATGGCGTACTTTATTATATTTATATATATATGTATCATTTCTCTACACTGAGGAGGGCTCAAGTATGGGCCGAAACGTTTAATTTGTAATTTTACTTCTCTGCGTTGTTTTTTAATAAATTTTAAGATTCTTTAAAGCTCGCAAAAGACCTGTATTGTTTTTTCTTATATTTATAAATCTTTTATTTTTTTACCTTGACGATTAAGTCTATGTGTACATGAAAACAAAACCTTTGTTATAATTGACTTGGAGTATATAATACTTTGTTTAAATATGCTAAAGAATATGAGAATTACAAAATTTATTACTACTCCAACAGTAAAACACAAGTACCTATTATGTATAACAGTAATGCTTCAGAACAGATAGTGTTTAATAAAACATTACTGATTAGTTATCATCACATTCATGCACACGTTCATGACAAACACATTTTATTCACTAACTGAAATGTAGCCACGCCAAGTTTTTTTGCCTTAATTATTTGTTATATTTTGACTTTTCACAAAAGGCAAAGTCTAACTATTGATACATATATAATCATTTTATACTTTTAATTTTTTTTATAATGTTTTTAATAATTTCTTTAAATGTACACAAGTGTACTTGGTGCTACTTTTTTATATCACTTCTTTTGTAACGTAGGTTTTGTAGAACTAAAATGTTTTATATTAAAAATAAAATACATTTTTTTATAAATACTAGTTTGAGTTTAGAATTTTAATTTAAAGTATTACGTGTTGTGCGTGTACAGACGGCGTCATTAATTCGAAGAATAGGCGCAGGGATCACATAAAAAGTCCAGTTGATCCAAATATCCATTAGTCCCAAAATCGGGTTCAGTTGTGGACACCCGATTGCTACTAGTTAGTTAGTACGGCGCCCGTTGGCGCTACGAGCAACCGCCCCGCTTGCCCTTCGATCCCCGCGCCTATTCTTCGAATTAATGACGCCGTCTGTACTTGGCGCACTTTTTAGGTTACCTTTACTTCACCGACAATCATTTCATCAATAATCGTTTCACCGACACCGGTGAAACGATGTATCACGCACGTATCACTCACTTACGTAACCACAGCGTAAAGTAGATATGTTACGTTATACGTGAGAATATTTTGCAATAATTTTCCATAATTAAAGACTTCGACAAGAGGAAAATTTAAATAATTGTAACACAAATTGAATGCCATATCTGTGTGTGTGTGTGTGTGTGTGTGTGTGTGTGTGTGTGTGAAATTTCTTCGTCTTAGTGACTGACACATAAAATTTCAGTATAACATCTCGAAAATTTAGTTTACGGTTCATTATATTTTTTAATAACAGTATACAATTTACATATACATTTAGCTCCTAATAATCGCCGGCGTATCCAGTGATGATAGATCGGGCCGGCCAGCACCAAGAGTACCAAAGTGGTGGGGGCACGCACTGTTATGTGCCGCGATCCCTGTCGCCGCTCAAGTTTACGATTTTATCTACTTCCTTCGTTTGACACATACGATCCGCCGAAATCATAAACTAATAAATACAGCCCGATAAACTTCCTCTTCTTACAAACACTCTCCCTAAATTCCTTCGTTGTCCGTTGCATGAATCTATGACTCACTAAAAGACAAATATTACGCCCTAGGAACAAAGCTCACACGTTTTAGTTTAAGACAAGATCAGTTCTCGTTCGCAGTTCAGACGAGCAACACCACCTCTTACCTTAATAAAGCACCTTACAGAAAGTATCTTGCATATTTTTTTATCTTATTACGTAGCTATCCAGCACGTAACAACTAGTGGCAGCGGTGGGATACACTGTGAAAAGTGCAAAATTTTTTCTGCTGAATCTGGGCTGATTGCTGCAAAATTCGGCCAAATCAGAAAAGAAGCAAGGCGTGAGACACATCTCGAGGCTTGGAATTCGAGAAAACTTTGCAGTCTTTACAGTAAGATTATCGAAGTAGAAGATCCAAGGTCAGCTGCAATTTACTATTTCGACGAATTCAACGAGAGTACGCCCCAAGTAATCTGCTTACGAGAAAACTTGTAGAATCGATGCCAAGTCGATTGCAGGCAATAATTGATGCCAAAGGCATGCATACAAAATATTAAAAACTTGATTTGCATTAAAAATTTCAAAAGGATTATGTATTTCTTAAGTAAGACGCAAGTGTGCCAATACTTTTTTGAATATAAAATTTTCGTTTTTCTTTCTCAACTTGCTTTACTTACAATATTGACAGTTTTAAAAAGACACATTGCTTATATATATTAAAAGACATTAATGTACACATTTTGTATTAATGTATCACTTCATTATATAAATATATTTTTAAAAATGTTGATGTGCCAATACTTTTTGGGGCCACTGTAGATTGTCGTATATATAGACAAAAAGAAATTCAAGGCATAACGGAAGAAAAACAGCAAACTCTCGGAACCGCATATTTACACTCAAATACAGGAATTCATGAATTTCACGTAGTACCTGATAGATTTCCTCTAGAAAAACAAGGAATCATAGGTTCCACGTTTTTACGTCAGGAAAACGCAAAAATTAATTTTGAAACGCGAATAGTAACAATTAGTAATAATCAATCATTTCCAATAGAGTTTAGTAATTGGGTAACACTACCGAGCAGAATTATTTGTTTTGTGACGATCCACACTAAACAACGTAATGTCGAGAATGCGCTTATAAATCGCCAAGAATTAGAGCACAGTATTTTCTTAATAGATAGCATTGTAAAAGTAGATCACGCGGGTGAAACTTATACGTACGTAACTAATACGACAGAAAAAGAAATTAATTTAGAGATACCTGCAATCAATATAGATCCAATGGATATTACCACGAGCCCGAGGGACAGCTTTACATATAAAATTGATTCGGTAATCGCAAAAACTTTAATATAAAAGCTAGATTTAGTGAAACAAAACTTGAGATTAAATCATTTAAATAAAGAAGAGAAACAATCGATACAACCCGTAATTGAAAATTTTAACGATATATTTTATCCGCCGGGAGATAAACTAAAAGGAACCGATAGAATTACACATTCTATAAACACAACGGATAATATTCCAGTATGCGTAAAGCAATATAGATATCCGCCGGTTCATATACATGAGATTAAAAGTTGACAAACTGTTAGAACAAGACATCATCCAACCGTCCGTCTCGCCATATAACTCGCCGCTTTGGATCGTGCCGAAAAAGCCCGATGTCGAAGGTCATAAACAATGGCGACTAGTGATCGATTTCCGTAAACTAAACGAAAAAACGGTCGGAGACGCGTATCCCTTGCCTAACATATCGGATATTCTGGACCAACTGGGCAAAGCCAGATACTTTCCATGTTTCGATTTAGCTTCGGATTTCCATCAAATTCCTATAAACTCGCAAGACGCTATAAAAAATTAACGCCCGATGCTAGTGACAAAGGTATTGGCGCAATTTTATCACAAGGAAAAATAGGCGAGGATCTTCCAGTTGCATATGCCGAAAATTACATAAAGCAGAACAAAATTACAATACACAGAAAAAGAACTTTTGGCTATTGTCTGGGCAACAAAACATTTTCGATTCTACTTGTGCGGCAAACAATTTAAAATTATTACCGACCACCGTTAACTTGGCTATTTAATGTCAAAGATCCGTCATCCCGTTTAATGCATTGGCGATTAAAATTAGAAGAATATGATTATAAAGTCTTGTACAAAGAAGGGAAACTGAATACTAATGCAGACGCGCTTTCTAGAAATTTACAAATATTAGTTCTTCAGACAGAAACTTCGAGTAGTACTAATACAGATGCGAGTTATAGCCTATTTTTATAATATGCACTAAACGATTCTTTGTGGGAAACCGACAACATAGTTCCTCAAATCTCAGGTAGCATAAAGTTTCTTTTAGCGAAGAAAACTTACCCTTTCGTTAAAGTGAAAATTACTCTTTCGAACAACAATGAGAATAAAGCGGAAGACGTAACTCTCACACCGGGAAATATCGAAATTGTGAAAAAGAAACCCTTAACCAAAGTAAATCTCATTACACGCAAAAATAAAAACACTCCAGCACGCATGAAAGACATGGTTAACTGCTTAATTAATCTGAAAAAATACGCAATCTCAAATAATCGCACAGTAATTTTAATAGCACCTATAGGAGACGCAACTAATAAAACAAGAATAATTCAAATNATAAAATATATATTTAAAGACACACCGATTAAAGTATATCTGCTAGAATCTTTAACTTGGGAAATTGTCGACCCAACGACAAAACAAAATATCTTAAAAGAATTGCATAATTCAGCAATTGGAGGCCACAAAGGCGTAACAAAAACTTTAAAACGAATACAACAATATTATTCATGAGACGGTATACAACAAGATGTTAAAAATTACGTAAGAGCTTGGCATGAGTGCCAAAAACGAAAATTAAAGAAAAAACAAAAGTACCCATGTTAATTACTGATACTCAGGGTTGTTAAAATGTATGTATAAAATATTGTTATACGTTACACATATAAAATTAGGTATAATATGTATAAAAATGTCAAAAAAGTATATTACATTGTATCTTATTCAGGGAATAAATACATGTATTAAACATCGTATTATACATATTTTATACGTATTTTGTGTATAATACATACGGAATGTAAAATACTCTGTATATTATGTATTAAAGTGTATACTATGCCTTTTTTTTCAAGTTTTTAATTATTACAATATTAATAACGTTAGTAGGCGATCCGAATCTACTTGATCCTCTATTTCCATTTTCTCCACATATTCCTTCGTGCTTACTTCACCTAACACATAGTCAATCACTGACTCCCTTCTTCCACCCCTGTATGTCCATTTCCCCTCCTTGTCTTTTTTTGTGTCCCCGTTCCATATTACCCATTCCAGTTCCTCAATCCTCTCCAGCAATAATCTTCCCTCCGCGTTCACTTTCTTATCCTTCAACCTCCTACCCCCATCCTCCTCCTTCTTTCCTTCTCCCCTCATTTCTCCATCTTTTTCTCCTGTCCTCGCATTAAAATCCCCTCCCACTATTGTCCTCACTTTTCCATTCTCCCCCTCTATCCACTCCCTTAACTCCTTTAATTTTTCCTCTATCCTTTTGTTTATATACACCCCCATGATCCTCCACCACTCTCCCCCTATCCTCACTCTTCTTATCATTATCCCATCTCTTCCTTCCCATCCCTTCTCCTCTCTTGCCTCCATCTCTTTCTTTACTCCCAGGAACATCCCTCCCATAGCCCTACCTTTCCTATTTTTCCTACCCGCCCACTGTACCTCCCAACTAAAATTTTTCGGCAGTTTCCCAGCAATCCCCGCCCACCCTTTTTTGTCCACCCAAGTTTCCATCAGAATCACCACGTCCCAACTCTTCAACCCCTTCCAAAAACTTTTATCTTTTTCCTTAAGCCCAGCCACATTCCAAAACACCACTTTCACACTCTCATCCTTCCTTTCCTCCTCCTCACTTTCATGATTTTGTTCTCCCTTCTCCCTCCCTAACCTTCCTACCCATATCTTTCTCTCTCCCCACCCAATCCTTTCCCCGCTTCCTTCCCCTTTTCTTCCTGTTCCCTCCTTCTTACTATTTTAACCAAGCCCCTTTTCTCCTCGTCCCATCTCCACCAAACCCCCTCCATCTTTATCCTGTCCTCCTCCACCCAGACAATTTTTCCCTTTCCTCCTCTCTCCCGCCGCAATTACGCCTAATTTTCTTCTTACCTCCCTCTCTTTCCACGATAGATCCTCCTCTATCCATACATTTCTCCCCTTTAATCTCTTCTTCTTATCCCACACTTGCTTCTTGTCCTCCTCCCTCTCCAGCCTTAACCACACCATTTCCTCTTTATCCTCTCTTTCTGTGGTTATCCTCCTCATTTCGCCTATCCTCATTTTCGCTCCTATCTCTTTTAAAAGCTTTTCCACTCCCCATCTCCAGTCACCCTTTTCCCTAGGAACCTTTTTTATTATAACATTCCTCCTCCTTCTCTCTTCCTTCTCTTTTCTCTCTATATTCTCTTCTATCATTCTCAATCTCCCTTCTCATTTGTTTTCTATCTCTACTTCTTTTTTCCCCTCCTTTTTCCTTTCCTCTCTCCCCTCTTTTTCTTCCAACTTTTTCTCCAGCTCTCTCATTTTTTCTTTCATCTTCTCCCCCTCTATTCTTAATATTTCTTCCCTCCTCTTCCAATCCTCCAACTCTCTCTCCATACTTTTTACCTCTCTCTCTCTCTTATCAATATACACCCCCATCTCCCTCCTAATCCTCTCTAGCTCCTTCCATATCCCATTTTTTCCTTCTTTCCCCTCTTCTTCTGTATCTCTTTCCTTTCTACCTTCTTCTTTTCCACTCGGAAACCGCCGTCTTCCTGCTTTTTGCGAACAACCATTCCCCCTCCCTCTCCTTTCCCTTCTCACCATTCCTTTTTCTCTTTACCCAGATATCTAGAGGCGAGCTCTCGCTACCCGACCTCTCTCTCCTCCATCCCTTCATATTTCTTACCTTCTTCTCTATTCCTTTTCCGTTTCCTTTTGCCATTCTCTTTCCTCGCCACCACCTTAAGGCTTACGCCCTTTCCGCTTTAAAGATGTCCCCAGGAATTCCCTAAGGCTTTACACCCTCTGGCCCTTCTGCACTCTCTGCACCTTCTATTTACCACCTTCCTTTTCTTTGCCAACCTAACCTCCCATCTCCTTGCCCCACCCTTTAACCTTCCTTAATACCCTCCCCTCGCTACACTCACCTCCACCTATATGCCCTCTCCTTCCAACCACTCTCTTACACACTCACACACAACACTCACTCTAACCACTGGCTAACTTCGTCAAAAAAGACTGAAATCGCTCTCAATACTTTCTACCACTGTTCGCCAACTCGTTGCCGGAAACGGAAGTCACCATCCCGTGGTGATCAGGATCAGAAGTGGAAAAAGAGTGAGGAATGGGAACAAAGAAGAGGATAGAAGGAAGGATGAAATAAAAAGGATAATATGGTCGGAGGAAGGAAAAAGAAAATGGATGGAGAAAATGCAGAAAGAGATAAAGGATGAGAAAAGGGGGGTTGAAGAAGAATGGGAGATTATAAAAAAGAGAATAAGAACGGTGTTAGGAGAAAAAGAGGTAAAGAAAGTAAGGAGTGGGAGAAGGGGGTGGTGGGATGAAGAGTGTAAGGAGGCAAAGAGGAATGTAAGAAGGGAGTTAAGAAGGTGAAGAGAAGGAAGAGGGTGTAAGGAGAAGTATAAGGAAAGAAAAAAAGAATACAAGGCGTTGTGTAATAAGAAAAGGGAGGAAGAAAACAGAGCTTGGGAAGAGGTGGTAAAAAAAGCAAAAACGATGGGGCAGGTGTGAGAAGTGGTAAATAGGGAGAGAAGAAGAAAGAAGAGAGGGTAGTGGGATTGAGATAAGAGAGTGGGAGAATTATTTCAAGAAGCAGTTGGGGAGGGTGGACTGGAAAGTGGTGAGAGGGGAAAGAGGAAAGAGGGAGGAGGGGGAGGAGGATATAGGAAGGGAGGAAATTATAAGGGCGATTGGAAAATTGAGAGTAGGGTAGAGAAGGCGCCAGGGGGAGATGGTATACCAGCAGAGGTATGGAAGTTTGGAGAAAGAAATATGCAGGACTGGGTGTGGAATATATGTAGGAAGATATGGGCAAGAGAGGGGTGGATCGATGAGTGGAATGAGGAAATAGTGGTGCCAGTACTGAAAAAAGAAGAGGGAAATAAGGTGGAGGAGTATAGGGGTGTGACATTAGCCGGGTCATTATATAAAGTGTATGCGGAGTTGTTAGCAGAAAAGTTAAGGGGGGAAATGGAAGGAAAGAAATTAATTCCGGAGAGTCAGGAGGGGAAGGGGTACGATGGATAACATTTATGTAATAAATTACCTGGTTAGCAGAAATTTAAGTAGGAAGAGGGGTGAGTTGATTGCGTTATTTATAGATTTGAGGGCGGCTTTCGACACGATCAATAGGAAGACTTTACTAAGAGCAATGAGGGAGAGAGGGGTGAGAAAGGGTTTAGTGGGAAGGTGTGGGGACTTATATAGAGAGACGAGGAATAGGGTGGCGGCAGGAGGGGAGGTGGGGAAGGAATTTTGGACAGGTAGGGGGGTGAGACAGGGATGCCCGTTGAGTCCATATCTGTTCAATCTGTTGACGGCGGATATGGAGGACTATTTGGGTAGGAACGGATGGGGTGGGGTGAAGATAGGAGGAAGAAGGATTTATGTATTGGCGTATGCGGACGATTTAGTGTTGTTAGCGGAGAAGAAGGAAGGGATGAGGGGAATGATGAGAGGGATGGAAAAATATCTGGCGGAAAAGGGTTTAGAAGTAAACGTAAATAAATCAAAAGTGATGAGGTTTAGGAGGAGAGGGGGAGAGAGGAAAAGCTGGAATGGTGGTGGAAGGGGGAAAGATTGGAAGAAGTAAGGGAATTTAAATATTTGGGGTATGTGTTTCAGAGGAACGGGGGGAGGGAGGCGCAGATAAAAGAGAGAGTGAGAAAAGGGGCGGCTGTAATGAGTCAGGTGTGGGGGATTGGGAAGAGGAGGTTCGGTGGGGATTGAGGTAGAAGATTATGGCTGTTCGACGTATTGGTTTGGTCAGTGGTTGGATATGGGGTGGAGATATGGAGATGGAAAGAATGGGATAGCTTGGAGAGGTTACAAAATAGATATATAAGATGGTTATTGGGAGTAGATTGGAGGACCCCGGGGTATATCGTAAGGGAAAAAGTGCAGAGGGACTTATTAAGGGGAAGGGCAGGGCAAAGGGCCTGGAGATTTGAGGAAAAGTTGGAAAGAAGAGAGGGTAACGAAATAGCGAGGTTATGTTTAAAGGAGAATAGGGGCAGAGAGGGGGGTGGGGAGGGGTTGTGTGAGTGAGAGAATGACAGGATAAAATATTATGAGGAGAAGGGAGTATAAGGATAGCGGAGATGGAGGAAAGTAGAGTGGCAGGGGAATTGAGAGCTCAGCTGTTGATAGAGAAGGAGAGGAGGATGCAGAGTGAGGAGAGATAGAAAAGGATTGAAAGTTCGAAGTACAATAGATGGTACAAAAGGATTAAAAAGGAAGGAATGCCGGGGTATTTAAAAAAGGGATGGGGAGAAAGCAGATGTCAGAGGGTGGCTAGGGTTAGGTTGGGGAACGAGATAAAAGAAGGTAGTTACTGGGAAGGGGAGAGGGAAAGGATGTGTAGAATGTGTAGAGTAATGGAGGAGGGTTGGAGTCATGTGTGGGAGGATTGTGGGATATGGGGAGCGGAAGGGAATTGGGAGGACATGATTGAAGTGGTACTGGGAGAGAAGGGGGAGGATGAAGGATGTTTAAGGAGGCTGGAGGAATATAGGGGAACGGAAAAAGAGGTAGGGCAGGAGGTGGTAGAGGAGTGATTAGAAAGGGAGGGATGATAGTTGAGTGAGTGAGAGCTGAGTGAATGGATGTGTGAAAAGAAGTGTGTAATTGTATGTATGTATGAAGTGAAAAGAGTATGGGAACCAATGGCGGAGTAGCTGGATAAAGTTGACTGCTGGAAAGAGAGGTCCGCATTGCGTAGAGTAGGGTAAAGCGATTGCGTGTGTGTGTATATAGTATTTTAGTTTTTTAAGTTAGTTGTAAGGTTAGTTGTAAGAGTAGATGTAAGATTTCTTTGTATAAGGTTTTGTAACCCTAAGGGGAATCAATAAACACTATCTAATCTAATGTAATCTAATAACGTTAGTAGGCCTTTTTACTATCATATGTCACGTGATAGCGCAGGGATCGCGTGAGCAGTCGTCATTTTCGTTGTAAGTCATTTTCCTATCTTCAGAAGCAATATTACTCATGTTCTCTCCAAAAAGTTCATATTAAAATAAATTATAAAAGTAAGCTTCAGACAAAATTTTGTCAAATAAAAAGTTGTTCTAGAATTTAGTCAAGAATATGTATTTTCAAGGATAAAGGATTGTTCTGATTCACCCTGTATATGACATGTATGTGTGTGTGTGTGTGACTAATATTTTACTATATTAAGATACTATAGATATGAAGAAACTATTAAATTATAATAACATGCAGTAACTGCCACTTTAACGGCTTGAAAAGTTTCTGTTTTAAAGTTTACGTTATTCTTCTTTCGATATAGTTTGTTTGATGTAACACAGTTCGCTTTGTAAAATTAATAAATTTACTTATATTTAAAAAATTACTTTTTTATTATTTCCTGTCTTCCATTAGCAGAAATAATAATTTACTGAGATACTATATTAAACTTATTTTTGTTTATTTTGGCATTTAAATGTTCACGTTTTGCAATGGTCATCAATGTGCTTGTTTTTTTTATTATTTCTTGCTCATTGCTTGTTTTTTGCTTTACATTTCTATTTCATTCCAGTAGTAAATATTTTATAAGTAACTTTTTTAATATTAAAAATTAATTTATATTAATTTAAAAGCAAAAACTAAAACATTGTAGAAAACGTACAAAATTAAAATTGTAATTTACGAAATATTTATATACGTGTTGCCATTTTT
Source organism: Pseudomyrmex gracilis (assembly GCF_002006095.1). Taxonomy (NCBI): domain Eukaryota; kingdom Metazoa; phylum Arthropoda; class Insecta; order Hymenoptera; family Formicidae; genus Pseudomyrmex; species Pseudomyrmex gracilis. Next base: position 57,851 of record NW_018021015.1, on the reverse strand, counting down.
TTACATGTCAAAAACTGCCACTGTATGAGACGTATTTTATACATCTCTCTATAAGATTATGTATTATACTTAATTATACACTAACAACCCTGCTGATACTCCAAGCAAAGTATTTCAAAAGGTAGCAATAGACATTGTAGGCTCTTTTCCGGAAACGGAGATAGGACATAAGTATATTTTTACCACACAAGATCAGTTAACCAAATTTTGCACAACCTATTCTTTGTTAGACACAAATAGTACAACAATAGCTGATATAATCGTTAATAAATACATTTATACTTTTGGTCTACCTAAAGAAGTGCTGTCCGATCAAGATAGTAATATTTCAGGCGAATTAATGAAAGAAATTGCAAAAATCTTTAAAATAAAACAAATAAAGACGAGTGTTTACCAGTATCAATCTACTGGGGCGTTGGAACGCTCATATCACATATTGGCTGAATATCTAAAGCAATTTATCAGTCACCATAAAAACGACTGGGATTCGTTTTTAGATGCTGCAATGTTTTCATATAATACCGCGCATCATGAAGGAACTAAAATATCTCCATACGAATTAATTTTTGGTAGAAAACCGCGACTTCCTTCCGTATTTCCAGACCCGCGACAAGGAATCATTCATAGGGAATTTTTTACAGATCTAACAGATAAGTTAAATTACTTGAAGAAAACCGCAAAAGAAAATTTACTCAAAGCAAAAGAGTCAGCGAAAGAATACTACGATAAGAAAGTAAAATTGTTAGTTTTAGATCCGGGAGAATACATTTACGTACTCCGCGAAACGGTCAGAACAAGTAGCAAGAAACTAACCAATCAGTACGACAGATCATTCCAAATTATACGTAAACTAAGTGACGTAAACTACGAAATCAAAAGAGGCAAACAAAACCAAATTCTACACGTTAATAAATTAAAACGCGCATATTTTCCGTTACAGAATGTTGATGGCAGTAACAACTAGTTCGGAGTCGTTCGAAGCCTTCACAAATCAGCTTTTAATGCGACTGGCAGGAGTTTATTTTAAAAACCTAGGCGATCTTTTTATTTTTGGAGACCATTGGAAATTTATTAACTATGTTAATCTCGCGCCGTTAGAAGAAAAAGAAAAATTACTTCAGTTTTATGCGCAAAAAATCGATCTTCTGTGTCATAGTCTCTATGGTCATAATATTGTGTGTTCAGGACTACAGGAATTGCAACGCATTGAGCGAAAATTAGAGATATTAAAAACAGACAGAGAAACTATTAACGACATAGTCGGACAATTCGATGACGAACCTCGTTTTAATAGCCGCGGTACAAGAACCAAGCGTGGCGTATTCAACTTTGTAAGACAAATTTCAAAAATCCTTTTTGGTACACTAGATTTATTCGATGCCAATTATTATAACAAGCAAATCGATCGTGTTTATAACAATTCAAAGCAGTTATCAGATCTATACAAAAAACAAATTAGCATCATGCGATCTGCCATTAACAAGTTTAGTGATGTTTTTAGAGCAAATGATCAGAAATTCAAAGAAGTTGTTTTTAATAGAAATAAAGTCCACGAACAGATCTTAAAAAACACTAAAAAGTTAATCAAAGTACAGATGAACACAAAAGTAAATTCATATTTGTTGGAATGTGCCGAAATGATGCTAGAATACGAATTAGATTTAGAAGTACTTATCTATGCTATATTACTAGCGCGCCGAGGACTGCTACATCTGAAAATACTCACACCAAAGAAACTGTTTGACAATTTAAAAGACTCACATTATATGACAAACGACAAAAGATTACCCGTAGTATTAGAACCGAGCCAATTTAATAATTTAATTGACTCCAGCGACCTAAGCATATTTTATAAAAATCATAGACTAATTTACATTGTCGAGATCCCGTTGATTGAACAGAACGATTTCATTATTTACCACGTAATTCCGTTACCGATAAAACAAAATGAAGAAAATGTTTATGCGTATATTAATCCATTGCATACGTACATAGGATTTCGGAGAGACAAACAATTGTACACACATCTAACCGATCGAGATATCACAAAATGTAAAAAAATTAACGACGCTATCTGCAAAAAAACCGATTTATTATACCAAATTTCAACTATTCACAATTGCAAATCAGAATTGTTAAAATCTGCTAGATTAGAAGACATACTGAAAGAATGTGACATCCGCCTAACAAAAATTCATAACACTGTTTGGTACCAGTTACGGTCCGCGAATTCTTGGCTTTATACTGCGCCGCGTGGGAAAACCCTCCATATCTTGTGTAAAGATGACAAACCGCGTCAAACACAGTTACTTTCAACTGGACTGATTAAGTTATCGTCAGAATGTGATGCTATCTCGGACAATGCTCTGCTACACCGTCAGCATTGTAGATATCATTGATAAAGATTTTATTCCTAACGTTAATCTCAGTACTAAAAAATTATGCAAAGATATCAAGAAAAGCAACGTAAATGTTTCGGAGCTTCCATTATTGAACATTGGTAAAACTCCTCACTTAGATGTTAATCTGTTAAGAACCGCTAGTTCTACGTTAGACGAATTATATAAAGAAACAGATGAAATAAGAAGACATTGTAGAGCAAAAACTCTGTACAAAAGAGCCACGAGCTGGTTTTATTATGTAATATATACTATTACAGCGCTAGTTATTATCTATGTAATCGCAAAATGTTCGTTAATTAGTAAGTTTATTCACATGTTTAAATTGTGTTGTATACCTAAAGAAGGCTGCGTCCAATATTTTAATAATTGTTTTAATAACAACGTTACCCGCATTGAACATCCGATAACTACACATCGCGAAGTTACATTTACACGCGTGCCTACCAACGGCAACGAACCTCCTCGACGTACCAAAAGAGAGGAAAACCGAAATAATGGAACTCGACGATCCCGTTTTCGTAACTATCGACTTACAAAAATATAAACGCTAGTAAAATAGAGTATAAGCAAATATTTTTGTATTAACTAAATGTAATCGTTGTATGAATTAGTGCCTTTAGTATAAAAACTGTTGTATGCGAATGTCGAAAGCATAAACCTATGCTATACCTTTAGACTAATAAGTAAGACTCTAGAGATATTTTAGATTTTGTATTTTTGTATTAGTTTGTACTTTTTATTTTCTCTTTAAGAAAGATCTTCATTCCAAAGAGGGGAGGTGTTACGTGCCGCAATCCCCCTGTCGCCGCTCAAGTTTACGATTTTATCTACTTCCTTCGTTGACATATACGACCCGCCGAAATCATAAACTAATAAATACAGCCTGATAAACTTCTTCTTACAAACACTCTTCCTAAATTCCTTCAGTGTCCGTTGAATGAATCTATGACTCACTAAAAGACATATATTACGCCCTAGGAACGAAGGTCTAGCTCACATGTTTTAGTTTACAAGATCAGTTTTTGTTCGCAGCTCATGTTAGACGAGCAACACCACCTGTCACCTTAATAAAGCACCTCACAGAAAGTATCCTGCATATTCTTTTATCTTATTACGTAGCTATCCGTCACGTAACAGCACACAAGCGAGAACCGCCGTCCGTGTGCGTGACGTCACACTCGGCTGTTCGGCTCGTGGAAGAGCGCAGACATACTTTTATGTTCTGTCTCGTTTCCACCAAGCCCGCTATGCGAGCAAAACACTGAGGCTAGAAAGACACGTTTCACGTTGCGCGCTTGTATCGTATGACAATGCAAAATACTTTTCCAAGACTGTAAGTCTTGAAAAAAGTACATAATATTATTGATAAGGATGAGGTAAACATCTCAAGATGCATTTATTATAATATTTTTATTAATTCTTAATATAAGTTAACTGTGCTTATATTTAAAAGTTTTTTGAATATTGAAAAACATTTAATATATATATATATATAACATATAATATTAGTATAATTAATTGTTCGATTTTTTTAATTTGTAAATCACGAAAAGAATCTACATTGTACAGAAGTACAATCCTAAAGTATTTAATTTATATAACATATCATATGAATATAATATATTTATTAATTGAATTTCGTATAATATGAATTAAATATTTTGAGATTATATGTCTGAAAAATGTAGATTTTTGGCATAATTTACAAAACAAAAATATATAAAACAAGAACACTAATAACTTGCGATATTCAAAAAACTTTTGAATTTTTTCAGTTAACTCGTATGTAATAATTCCTAAAAAAAGATAATGAAACATCTTGAAATGTTTTACTATTATCAATGATATTACGTACTTTTTCCAAGACTGTAAACCTCGGAAAAAAATATAAATATATAAATATTGTACGTTTTTTAAATAAAAATTGTGTGTAGACCGTGCGACGTTTTACGTTTCTCGCTCGTCTCACACATCGAGATTTCCATGTTGGTGACATCGCAATTTGTAGAACCAATTGACAACAATGTAATTTTTCGAAATACATGAAATGTCATGCATTTCCCGATAGAAAACGAACCTAAAATATTAAATAAACTTTGCTACAGAGATTTTTCATGTTACAATATTAAACATTTTCGCAACAATTATATAATACAAGTTTTATGTTTTGTAATGATGATAGATAATATTATGAAGTGGTTTTCCGCACTACCCATGAAGTGCCACTAATAGCGCGTTAGGTTTTTTAACGTGGATCCTCGCCTGTAGCCCTATTCTACCACATTTTATTTCGCATCTGTTATTTATAAATATGGATGTCGGATATATAGAATGCCAGACAGATTAAGATTTTACACATTAAGTATTTTTAAATGTAAATGTCAGATATTTAGAATTCCAGACAAACTAAGATTTAAAGACATTATTTTTAAATGTGAATGTCGGATATTTAGAATTCCAGACAAACTAAGATTTAAAGACATTTATTATTTTTAGATGTAAATGTCGGAAATATAGAATACCAGACACATTAGAGTATATATATACCAGACACATTAAGATTAAAATGTCGAGTATAGAGATTCCCAGACAAATAAAGTAAATTTTAAACATTTACTATTTTTATATGTAAATGTCAAATATAGAGAATGCCAGACATCCAAGTTTTAAACACATTTATTATTAATCAATCGATTTTATTGATAATTATCAATAAAAGTAATGTAGTATTGAATAATTGGAGATGTATATCAGCAATAATCATTCTATACATTACATATTTTACATATGAAATATCTAAAAAATAAATAAAAAAACTTTTTAATATTAAAAAATAAAAATAAAAATATTGTAATTTCATTTATTTCATATGAGAACACTTAGAGAATAAGTAATGTATAGCTTAACTTAGAACTTTTACAGACAAAATTCTAAATACGTTTTGGACGTCTATAACACACGTCTTGGACGTTTCTTAATTTTGTGTGAACCTACTTTTTCAAGATTTCGGATTTTGGGCCGAAATATCTCCGGTGGGAAGGAATGGAGAAAAATAACTGCGAAATACTTTTTTTCGTACCTTGACCTCAACTTTCGATTGAGTGTAGGCCAAACTCGATTGGTTTAGCCGTTCTTGAGATCTGAAAATCTCGAAAACTCTTTTCGCCCATTCTCGCGTAAGAAGCACAGGGTACCTCGCGCAGCGCGCGCGCACTTCGTTTGCGCATATACTTGGCGCGAGGCATTACCGTGCCTCCTGATTTCGCGCTGGCAACATCTCCGATACAACTTTTTGTAATAAACTCTTTTGAAACTTGACACAAAATAACTACAGACTATAAACTTTCAATTTATTTCACTATAAATTTATGATACAAAATTAATTCAGAAAACGAATAAAAAAATTTTTTTGCGCTGGCAACATCTCTAATATAACTTTTTTAATAAACTAGTTTGACGTGGCACAAAATAACTACAAACTGTATACTTTAAATTTATGAAGTAGAAAATTAATTCCGAAAATAGAATAAACAATTGTGCATAAAAATCAAACTCCGGCAATATTTCCGAACGCAGTAGGCGTGAAGCAATCCATCGCAGCGAGGTGTCGCATCGGCAACACCTCCGACCTGTTTTTAATCAACCGTTTTGAAACTTGGCACAAAATAACTACAAACTATATACTTTAATCTAATCAATGAATATAATTGGTCGTGAAGAGCCGTTTGCTGGATGTTGTGCGGAAAATATGTCCATATATATATACACATGTGTCCACATATATAAAGGAATTTACATTTTCATGTGAGTTTTTGAATTGTAATTTCAATTTTTTTAAATCATATAAGATGTTAGATTTGCATCTCGTATATGAAGGACCTCGGATACTCTCCCAAATTAATTTAAAATATAGCGAGAAAAACTTCTCAACTAGGAGTCAAACCTGGAATCTCCGGCTTTCCGAGCCGTCGCCTTCCCTGTTAGGCCACCGAGGCACTTGGAGTTTGTCTCTATTCTGTACATCTATTAAAGATGTTCTGATATTGTAATACCGCCCTTTCGACAGCGTGAATTTAACAATTAGTAATTATTAAATTTACGGCCTAACAGGGAAGGCGACGGTCCGGAAAGCCGGAGATTCCAGGTTCGACTCCTGGCTGAGAAGTTTTTTTCGGTATATTTTAAATTAATTTAAGAGGGTATCCGGGGTCCTTCATATACAAGACGCAAATCTAGCATCTTATATGATTTAAAAGAATTGAAATTACAATTCAAAAACTCACATGAAAATGTGAATTTCTTTATATATGTGTACACATGTGTATATATATATAGACATACTTTCCGCACAACATCCAGCAAACGGCTCTTCACGACCAATTATATTCGTTGATTAGTTTAAAGACTTAGAGCCCGAGATGGTTCTCAGTTTATTACTAAGTGTTATATACTTTAATTTTATGAAGTAAAAAATTAAAAATTGATTTAATACTATAAAAATTATTTTTCTATAAAATTATAAAACAAGTTTTATAGAAAAAAAGTTTTTGTAGTATTAAATTAATTTTTAATTTATTACTTTTTAAGTTTTTACTTTATAAAGTTAAAGTATATAGTTTGTAGTTATTTTTTGTGCCAAGTTTCAAAACAAGTGATTAAAAATAGGTATATCGGGGGTGTTGCCGGTGCGACACCACTACGCAGCGCTCACCGCGTTCGGAGGTATTGCCGGGAAGTTTGATTTTTATGCACAATTTGTTTATTCCGTTTTCGGAATTAATTTTCTACTTCATAAATTTAAAGTTTGTAGTTATTTCGTGCCAAGTTTCAAAATAATTTATTAAAAAAAGTTGTATCAGAGGTGTTGCCGGCGCGAAAAAAGCCGCGAGGAACATTGTCGAAGCGATCGGTACTATCGGAGGTGTTGCCGGTGCGAATAACGTGAACTACTACCGTGTCTCGTGATTTTTTTTTCTCTCTCTAACTCACACTTTCTGTCTGTCTATTTTTTCTCCTGTCAACGCCCTCGTATATGTATGCCATCTCGTAGCAGGCATACGAACATGCACATCACACGACGATGATGAAAAAACGTGAATTTTTCAATCAAAAACTTTATCGTCGCATATCTCCGAAAATCAGAAACAAATAAAAAAAAACGTAAGAATACTTTTTTTGAAATGTTTTATTCTGAATCGATTAAGACTAAAACGAAATTAATCGGTTCAGTTGTTACTTATATATATATATATATATATATATATATATATATAAATATTGCCTTGAGAAAATCTCCCCACTTCTAAATTGCATAAATTTCGCGTATAAGAGGCACAGTGTGCTCGCGCAGTTCGAGCGCCACTTCGTTGCGCGTGAACTTGGCGCGAGGCACTACCGTGCCTCTTGATCAAGGCATCGAACCGTAATTGTTTTACGTTCCGGTTCAGGGTACAATTTGAATATTATTTCGGTTTTAGTTACGGTTTTGGTTCCGGATTTTAATTTAAGTTAGGTTAGGTTAGGTTAGGTTCCGGGGTGGCTGCCACCATGTTGGCGGGTATCCCGCCTTACGAGCTGCAGGCGGTGTACTTAAGTGAGGTATTCCGTGAGCTGCGGGGACGTCCTCCGGAAGACCCCCTTCCCGATAGAGGAATTCCGCGCCCAAGCGCGCAAAACAATGATAAGGAAGTGGCGCGCCCAAGTGCGCGATCCTCGTCTGTCAGCTCCGGAGCTTCGGATGACCTTAGTCCCCGTCCTCCGAAAATGGGTAGATCGGCCACACGCTGGCCAACTTACCTTCCGTACAACGCAGGTACTCACCGGGCACGGGTGCTTTGATGAGTACCTGCATCGCATCGGGAAAGCCCGATCGCCCGAGTGCGAGCACTGTGGCTCGCCAAAAGATACTGCCCGCCATACGCTCGTGGAGTGTTCCGCCTGGATAAGTCAACCTTACGCGACGTAGTTGGCGTTGATATATCCCTTTTGGTGCTCATCCGGAGGGGGGGGGATGGCTGCCAGCGAAGATATTTGGCATGCGGTTGTCTCTTATTGCGAAGAAGTTATGCTCGCTAAGGAGACAGCTGAGAGAGAACATGAGTTATGAGGTTATCAATTTGAGCTCGAAAGCGCTGGAGACTCTTAATGTCTTCTGTTTTAAGTTTTAATGCGCGTTGTAGTCCTTTTGGCCTGAGGCCTTTGGACCTCATTCCGTGAAAATGAGCGTAAAGGCTCGCAGGCGTCGAGCTTTAACATCTTGCTCCGCCGCCTAACCCGCCTACCTCAGCCAGGAGTGTATCCATCCTCCTTGGCTTGGACATATAGTTAGACCGAACACCAGTCTTCTGGGGGATCCCCTCACTGAAGCAGAGCTTCGGGGCTCGTACCGATGACGAGATCGACCAACCCCAAGGAAAAAACAGCGAAAAAAAGGGTTAGGTTAGATTAGGTTACGGTTTCGGTTACAGTTATCGACTTAAGCTAGTTGTAAATATATAAAACACTGAATCTAAATATGCACTTATAAATTCGTGAAAATGTACTATTTTATATATATCCCAATCAAGAAAAACATGTTTAAAAAATGTTTGTAATGTCATGTAAAAGACATTTTTAAAACCGTTTTTAAAAACGTTAAAAATAATGAGATAAGTCTGTTTTGTTTTTATTAAAAAAACGTTTTTTTTAACGTTAAACACAATGTGTTTTACATGTTATAAAAACGTTTTGTAAAAATTTTGAAGAAAATGTTTATTAAACGTTAAAGAAACATTTTTGTAAGATTTGCAGAAAATGATTGTGAAAGGTTACGAAATCATTTTTTCAATGATTTAACAAAACATTTTTATAACATTTGAAAAAACATTTTCTGTCAAATAAAACTATATCATATAAAAGTTATTAATAGTGAAAACTTGTTTAGTTAAGTATTTAAGTAATAGACTTACAATTAATTGTTTAGGTAAGTGTTTAATTAATAGTAAGTCAATTAAGTAAATTATTAAAACTAAATAATTCTTCAATTATTTAACCTTAAGAAAAACTTACATTGAAACATTAAAAAAACGTTTGTTTACTGATTTGAAATAACATTTATAACATTAGAAAAAACGTTTTCTATCAAACAAAACTAAATTATATAAACAGAGATATATTAATATTTATAACATTAGATAGATATATTAGATTAGATAGATATATTAATATCGCTGTTTTTTTGTATAATTTAGTTTTGTTTGATAAAAAACATTTTTTCTAATGTTATAAATGTTATTTCAAATCAGTAAAAAAACGTTTTTTATTGATTTTATATTAATTAAAATTGTATATTTCTGTTTATATAATTTAGTTTTGTTTGATAGAAAACGTTTTTTCTAATGTTATAAATGTTATTTCAAATAAATAAAAAAATGTTTTTTTAATGTTTTAATGCAAGTTTTTTCTTAAGGTTAAATTTAGATAAAAAGACATGATACATAAGAATAACATTTATATATATTAATATATAAATGTTATATTTTTATGTATTTATATATATTAATATATTTTATATATATTTATATGTATATTACTAATTATATATACATTTATATCAATAGTATATTTTATATATCAGTGTCTGCTAGACAGTCTATTTCTTCTTTTTTTTCCGCACTCGAGTCGCTTTTTTCAGCAGCACTTTTAGAGATGCTTTCGTGTTCTTTTTTCTTACTATTGGCGTATGTAATAATAAAACTAATTGAAACAACAGTAGATTTTAAGAAAATGTACTATATTAAAAACAAGGAATTAATATTAATATTTACTTCTTCAAACGAAAAGTAGCCTGCGTCAACCACGGACTCGCATACCGTCAAAAAATTTTATCATTCACGTGTGGATAATCCTTAGCTACTATCTCTGTAAAAAAAAAATACATATATTTCCTTGAATCCTTAATTGTATCGACAGAATAATGCTAGGCAGTCAAAAAATGTTTTTTACTTTGTATAATAATAATAAGCATAGTGAGTAATAAGAAAAGTTCAAACTTGTGTTCATTTATTTGCAATTAATGTACAAAAAATTGTATATTTCTGGTTAGTTAACTGGCATCATTACTTTATTGGAATATGTCCTAACTATATAAGGTAATGTAACTTTACCGATCATTTTGTTTTTGCAATTCGACGGTTGGACATTTTTTTCTTAGTTCCTCTTTGTCCTTTCTAGTTGAAAGAACTTGCCAAATTATCATCGAGAACCATGCGGAGTATCGAAGTTATATACTTCTTATCGGGTTTACTCGCGACTTGCAAATGTAGAGCACTGACCTAAAAAATTATATAAAATGATAGCTAACTTTTAATAACACTGTTCTATTGTCTCGCTATTCCTATCAGATGAAGTATTGTTTTTTATTGCATTGACCGAAATTACAATAAGATTATAATAATGAACCAATATTCTTTGGTTATTAGTGATGATGTACTGTTCTCTTTTACTATCTACAGATATTCATTATGTATTTATTATTTACTCAAACATTTTAAGAAATTTTCCGACACATTTTTCTAACAATAAACTTCTCTAACAATAGTATCAATTTGGATTTTTAAAAAATTTGCCAAAACTAACTTTTAGAGACTTTTCTTTCTAAAAAATATAATAAAGAATCATATAATCAAACATACATATGTTACTGATAAATAACAATAGAATAATAATACAAAATGACAAGAAGCCAAGACGATTATATAGACAATGTAACTGTTAATTCGAAAAATCCATAGAATTACAATAAGTATTTTTATAGTGTTCCGTACTTCTATAGTGTACGTTTGGGCAAGTACGAGAGAAATTAATGGAAAAAAAAGAATAAAAAAAAAAAAGAGAACATTGCCTGCAGCGCTAGATAAAAAGAATATCTCACCAGTTTCGATTTAAAAGTAACGTCTTGTTTCAGCTTTTTTTTCATTGCGTGTAAATCTTTTAGATTTTTAAGTGGAAATTCATCCAAGATAGAAATGAAAGACTCGTCAGGTTTTGATTGCAGCTTCTTTGGTGCTTCTTGCGCAATTTCCATAAACCTTTCCAGATTTTTATCTACTTTTCTTAACGTTAATTTGCACGATGCCATTTTAGTTGAAAGCAGAATGATTTAATTAATATTATCAGTAAGCAAGAGAGCAAAAATCAAAAGCTAATCGCTAATGCACATTTGAACATACCATTGAGATAGCAAATTGCATCAGCCACAGAATGTAATGTTCCTTCTCCATCTTCAGTGTACGCGCATTTGTGTTTTATTTTTAGAGGCATTTTACATTCCTTCTTTTTAACAGTTTCTTCATTTCTATCAATTCTCGAGTTTGTTTTTGTAAACTTTGATGCAGGCTGTTCCGTTGTGTTCTCATTTCAATTGGGTCACTAAAATATCATTAATGGCACAATGCATAGTGCTTCATCTGTGTAACATTTGGATTTTGGAGCGATTCGAACGTTTGAATACACACTACACACATCACAAACAAAAACTGAAATTTTTTTATATAAAAATCAAAATTTTTTTATGTTTGTGTTGTAAGTGTGTAGGTAAAGAGGCTTTGCTCTTCTGCAGAGGCTTTGCTTCTCCCCTCTATTTTTTATCCTTCGGATAATCGTGAAAAACGTTTTTTTACATGTTTTTTCAAGATGGCGGATTGAGTGTGTCCGACCGACAAAAAATTCTTTTACGTTCAGTTTTAGCGAATAACATTACATACAGATACCAAGTTTCATAAAGATAAGAAGAGAGAGTAGCTAATGTACAACTTTACCGGGAGATCTTCCCTATATTCCTATTATCTCAGTTTTTCAAAAACTAGTAATTCTATGCAAAAAATGCATACAACATAAATGATGTATTTTTTCAAGAGCTACAACTTTTATTTGAAACAGTTTTTTGTTACATGAATAGTTAACAAAATAATGTTAAAAAACGTGATAAATTTTGAGTTTTAATTTTTGAAAATTATCTTGTCGGTAATTTTCACTATCATATTTGTAATCAGCGCGTCAATATACAGTAGTATACCAATTGACAACAAAATCAGAGGTTTCAGCTTTTCGGAACTTTATCCAATGACTTTTCTATTTAGATTAACCTAATCTACTTACACACTTCGGCTGTCTCAAGTTATCAGACATTCTGTATATATACAGAGTAGACTATTTTGTATTTAATGTATGTGAATATCAAAAAATAAAAGTTTTTTCAAAACTATAGTACAGATAAAAATTATATGGCTTTGAACAGAAAAGATGACGTTATCATAAAGATGACGTTATGATAAAGTTTTGTAGACGATGACAATACAAGTACATGTAGCATTAAAGTTGTTCCACCAAAATGCACACCGTTGTGTCAACCGTGTGATGTCTATTTTTATACAATAGACAAATAAAAAACTTTATCAAGCGTTTGCAAAACTGTACAACCTTAATAGAACAACAGCGCGAAATATCATCTCGCGAGGATTGTATCAAAATTCACTCTCTTATACATCATTAATTGTCCGCTCCAAGTTTTACGAATATGTTAAAATATGCGTGGTTCGCGTCCAAATTAACAGATGAAAGAGAAGTCTTCATGAATGTAAATGAAGTTTGTTTCCCATTAGATATTTTAAAAACACCTTGTGAATGTAAAAATGCAACGTTTGTACGATGCGCACATTGTCGACAAAATTATTGTTTTCATTGTTTTTATGATAAATTTTATCCAGCAACATGTAATGTGCCTTCTTGCAGTTAAATAAAACATGTTTCACATTTATTCGTATAGCACTGATTTTTCCGATATTATTATAAATTATAAACTCAATAAAAAATTTATTAATTACATTTATTTTGAATAATAATAGCATTATATTATAAAAATTAATATTAAAAAAAAAAAAAAAAAAAAAAAAAAAAAAAAAAAAAAAAAAAAAAAAAAAAAAAAAAAAAAAAAAATCATTGAGACTCGAACCAGCAGCGTTCTTACCGCTACTACTAATCTAGTGCGATAACGCTATGTCACGCGCTCTTCGATAAAACGTTCTCTTTTATATGTACTTATGTCACTCAAAAATTTTTAATTGCAATTTTCTCGCAAACGCGTGAGTAGTGCGTTTTATGCGTTTACCTTGTAACACTTGGCATAATGACCTATCGATACAAAAAGTTTCAGTGAAATCGATTGGTCACACATCGTGCACTTTTCTTGTTAGTGTAGTTTTAAACGCCAGCAATAAAACGGACCCTCTGCATTCTTATGCATAGTGTAATAATACTATCTAGTATTATTACTAGATAGTATACGAAGAAAGAATACGTCTTGTATATATGAAAAACAACTCACAAGGAAAGGATACACTATAAGCATATGATATCGATATATCGACAATATGGATATAATTCTTTTGATATTTGATATTTTAGTATCGATATTCTGTTATTGATAATATCAAAAAGATTTTATCGAGTATTTTATTTGATATTGAATATCGCATTGTTTGATCGGAATTATTGAATATATATATTATATATTATAATATATATTATATATTATATATTATATATTAATATATATATATTATTATATATTATAATATTTAATATCAATTTGATATTGAATATCGCATTGTTTGATCGGAATTATTGAATATATATAATATATATATTCAATAATTATTAATATTGACAATATCAAATAAAAGTATCGATATCTTTTTGATATTATCAATAACAGAATATCGATACTAAAATATCAAATATCAAAAGAATTATATCCATATTGTCGATATATCGATATTATATGCTCATCCCTAGGATACACCCATGAGGTCACCGATTTTGATTAAATTTTGCAGGTATGTAGTATCAACAATGGAAGAGTGTCTTATGCTATCCGGAGACGACAAACTGCTCAAGTGCTTCCGAGAAATCGCGGTTTGAAGGTTTACACGTTGCATAAATAATGTTGGAATAGAACGGTTTTCGAAGTGGCGGCGTAGCGCAGCGGACAAGTTGTCGCGCTACGAGCCTAGAGGTTGCGTATTCGCGTCTTGCTGGTTTTGTGTTTTTTTCTTTTAACACGCACACACACATTTCTCTTTTATTATTTATTATTTTAATTATTTATTGTTATTTTAAAGAAAAGTAGTTTTCGCGCTTATACGTGTACGATAATGTATGATGCAAACAAAATATTTATGAAAAGCACACAATATCAGACAATGTACTGTGTCGAATCGTAGAGTGTCGAATAATTTGGTGTCGAATCGAACGGCGTCGAATCGTACTGTGATCAATAAAGTATCACCTATATAACACTTCAAAACATATGGGATGAAGCTTTACTGAATTTTGACACTACTTTGATTATCCATATCTCGGAAACTAGTAATAGTCTTAACTTGAAAATTGTGTGTAATTGTCATCTCATCGTAAGATATTCATTTGGTATACAAGTTAGTTCTAAAATTGCGAGAAAAATGGGTTAAAAAATTCCTGATTTTGACGTCTTTCTTTGAAAAAACTAAGAAAAAAAAACAAAATATAGAGAGAACATACTACTTGTGCACGTGGTAGCGTTTTTTAACCTTTTTTAAAAGGTTAATGGTTTTTGAATGTAACTAGATTTGACATGCATCCTAGACAAAATCGACGAAAAGGCAAAAAATAAGAAAATATTTCTTTTTTTTGCTTACGCAGGTAAGATGTGCATCTTTTGACAGCCATTGTAAAACACATATTCTAATTTAAGAAAATATATTTAAGCGCAGGAGAAGAAGTGTGTGTGCTCGAAAAAATCTATTGGATGGTTAAAGAGCACGTTAAAAACAACACAATTAAAGAAAAAATGCATAAGTATAGTTGTCCGTAGTCAATCAACAGCATATGCATTGCTGTTGCATTGCAGTAAAGTGCATGCGCACTCAAAAAAAAGACAAAAATATCTTCTATGTTTTGATTTTCTCTTCGTTTTAAAAAAGGAAACTCAACAATAATCATAAAGAAATATACGGCATGCTGGATTTAGTTGTATATATTCATAATATAAGTAATGAAGAATCGCGCAACTTGAATTTAGCAAAGTTTTTAAAATGAAGCAATTTGAACCATTATTTAATTGTAGATTTCAATGAAAAGAAAATTTTGTCAAACTTTTGACTGTAATGAAATTTATTATTATAACATACTATGCACATACATAGGTAAATATAAATGTAGAAATTTCAGGTGGCGCTAAAAGTATTATAATATCGTTTAGGAGAGTTTTGTTCTCTGAGGGAGAGTGATTTTGCTTCTCTCCCTGCATTCCTTCTCCAAAAAAACCACGTACACACTTTTGACATAATTTCCGATTAAATGTCGCTTCATGTAGAAAATGTGTATGTGCTTTTTAGAGAGAGAGGAAAAGGGCAACGCCCTTCCCTGCCTACACGCTTACAACACAAACACAAAAAACATAAAAAAAGTAGTTTTGTTAAGAAAAAACACCTTAAATTGCCATATCTTCTAAACTAAAGCCGTATCGAAAATCACTTGCTTGTCGAAGGCACCGATCTTGTATCTATGTGGAATTTCGATCAAAATGATAGATAAGCTACTTCACGCTCCAAAACATCAACTGAGTAATAGTCAACAATACCGCTTATAAATATATATATTGTAATTGTATCAGCAACTCAGAATGTTTTCTCAGAAGTAAATAACTTAGAGTAAATGTGTATTGTTGGGAAATCAAATATAGTAAGGTGATGGTCGTATTAAGAAATTTGTGAAGTAAGATGTAATTAGTATAAGATCGCGTACGTGGAAATTAGGAAGTTAAAACATAAGATAGTCACGTATGTTCGACTGTGACACAGTTAAATGTATTGTAAAGAGGGAGTATTGCTTGATCAGAAAGGACGGCAAATCCGTCTCCGGGAGCTGATCAAGCAAAGATGAGCGAGTTGCGCGATCAACTCGTGCAACGTTGTTTGTAAATGTTTACAATAGGGGAGACCCCTCCGATCGGCTTCTCGTTTTGATACGTTGTAAATATGACCTTCCTGAGTACGTTTCTAAAAGTTTTATCCGTCACTCATTGTTTATAAAAAAGTTATGAACAAAAAAAGTTTCATCAATAAACTATCGTTTTTCGACACCGTGTACATTTCAGAAGGAAATGAGTAATGTTCATGTTGCCAACAATGTGTGTATATGTAGCATATCCCGAAACTTTCTGTTTTGTTTTCATTTCTTTGTTCGTATTCGTCCCGAATGTATAATTTCTATACTAGAATTGATTTTTGATATTAGATTGATTGACGATTTGCTTTCATTTTTTTGTTGTAAGCGTGTAGGCAGGGGGGGCTGCGCTTCTCCACAGGTAGAGGGGCTTTGCCCCTCCCCTCTGCTTCCCCCTCGGGGAAAAATAGGAAACGACTTTCGATTACATGTCGCTTCATGATAACATATACGTGATTTTTAGCGACACTTAATCAGAAGTCGTTTTCTATTTTTTCCCGGGGGGAGCAGGAGGGAGGGGCGAAGCCTCTCCACCTGCGGGAAGACGCAGCCCCCTCCTGCCTACATGTTTACAACACACAAAAAATGTACACGGTGTCGAAAAACGATAGTTTAGTCATCAAACTTTTTTTGTTCATAACTTTTTTATAAACAATAAGCGACGGATAAAAGTTTTAGAAACAAACTCACAGGAAAGTCATATTTACAATGTATCAAAACGAGAAGCCGATCGGAAGGGTCTCCTCTATTGTAAACATTTACCCTCTTTCTCTCACACACACATATACACTCATTTACTCATTTTTTCTTCTGCCGTTCTCTCTCTTTCTATACTTTACCCACCAATTTGTACTGTCTGTCTTTTTGTACTCTCTCTCTCTCTCTCTCTCTCTCTCTCTCTCTCTCTCTCTCTTTTATCAGTGAGTACATATACAGAAGTGTGTTTTGCTCTGTCATTTTAGACTGTATTCTGCCGTTTATTGCCCTTCGGAGCTGTTTTCTTGCAGTTGAGGTAATTGCCTAGCTACTTTTGGCTTAAATATTATATACGCCTTTATTGCCCTTCGGAGCTGTTTTCTTGCAGTTGAGGTAATTGCCTAGCTACTTTTGGCTTAAATATTATATACGCCTGTGGAGAGTTTCGTTTGGTCAATGCTGGAGGCATCTTTTTTCTTTCTGCTGGTCGGTGGGCTTGCTTCCTGCTTGTGTCCTGCGCGTGCGTGGACCAAACGTGCGGCGTGCCTATTGGCCAATTTCGAAAAACGGTTTAACCGATTCTCGGAAACTTAGGTGGTTGAGCAGGATTCCACCTTACCGATGTCTGCGGGAGGAAGCGAAGGTGACTCCCCGAGTGCGCGTGTGCTTGCTCGCGTGGCAAGCGCGTCAAATATTACAGACAGGCTGGCAGCTTCTGCTAGTATGTCTGTATCTAAGATAAATGCTCTCAAGGCATCAGTTAATCGGCATAATGATAGTATTTCAGGATTATTATTGTTTAGCAAGGAGTCCGCGGATAAAAAGAAAACTATTGAATCTGCCTTTAGAACATATAAAGAAGCGTTTCTGGAGGTTGCAAGTGCCCTAGCATATATGTTGGAGGATCGAGCTATGCATCAGTCGACATTCGGCGACATTAAAAAGATCGTCAGTGATGCCTTAAATGAAAGCATGAAGACTGTGCTTATGCGTGTCAGCACGCCGTGAAAGCATGCCATGTAAACAATATGTTGGTACAGTGCTGTTCAGTGATGTCACGCGTTGATATGCTAGCAAACTGATATCATGGCATGCTGAAAATAATGAGATAAATAACAACAGAGATCGCTACTTTTCAATTTGACGCGCATTCTGCTTGCACGAAACTCGCATAGAATGTTGAGAGAACGTGTCGTCGTGATGCTTGCCGGATGAACTTGCATCTGGCAGTCACAAAGACGTCAAGCCATGAAGGCATGCTTGCATAATGCCGGCACGTTGCCACCATTTTGTTTGCTGGGTATATGATGAGACTTGTTAGCTTGAGTCAGAGAAGGGAAATGCTTCCCGTTTTTATGCGTCGATGGTAAGTTCTGGAGGCGGTAAGGTTCGCGTATCGCGAAGTCCGACTGTTTACGTTCCGGAGACTACATCTTTTATAGTACAGCTTTGAGATGAAGGCTCCGACAAATTTACATCATCGCAAGTCACCAGGGATGTTCTGTGTCTAAATCTAAGGTTCTAAAGTCGTCTGACTGTGGACTGAGGATTAAAAGAATTTCCTTTGCTCGGAAAAATAGTGTTAGGATTGATCTTTTCACCTGACATCCAGAGAGTGAAGTCTCATCCGGAGATTACCGGTGCTAGTCTTAGAGTAGCTGAGAATATTAAATCTAACCCAAGACTTATTGTTTACGACATTCCCGCAGAAATGACCTCAGATGAGATATGTGAGAAACTGATTGCTCAAAATTTAACTGATATTAAAAATGCTGATCTGAAAATTGTATATATTTATCCAGTGAAGCCTGGTAAGCATGTCAAAAACTGCGTGATAGAAGTGACTCCATGTGTGCGTAATCAGCTTCAGAGAAGAAGTCGAATATATATAAGGTACTCAGCTTATAAATTTGCAGACTATGTGAGAATTCTTCAATGTTTCAATTGCTTGGGTTTTGGTCATCTGGCTAAATACTGCAGAAGGAGCCTAGTGTGTGGGCATTGTAGAGATGAACATCAAAAAAAGAATTGTACCAACTTGAAAAATACTCCTAAATGTAGTAACTGCTTGAACAGCAAAGCTTTTTCTGCGGGAGATTTGGGCCATGCGGCCACAGACTTGAAGAAATATCCGATTTTTTGTTGCAAGATCACAGATAAGATATCAACTGTCGATTATGGCAAGTAGAAGAACAAGTACTAATTTTTTGATTTGTCATGTAAATTGTCAATTTCTTTTTGTTCACTTTGACGAACTTAAGCTGTTCTTTAGCCGCTCAGGATATCATATTGTCTGCTTGTCAGAAACGTGGCTGAAACCTGACATACTGAATAGTATCCCTGACAAAAATGAGAAGTTTTATAAGCGTTTATTTGACGTTTGTATGAGCGTTTTGCGGAAATTCGTTGAAAGTTTTGAAACGGTCAGTAGAGAATTCATAGGTCGGAAATTGCGACGCTACAGCGTTTGAAAGGCGTTTGTATAAAGCGTTTCTGAAAGTTTGCCTAGTGTTTACGTTAAGCGTGAGAAAAAACAAAATAGTATATTAAGTTAAATACATCTAAAAATTCAATAAAAGAATTTTTTGCGACTTGCGCTTTCACACAGCTAAGAGATTTCACTTGAATTAAGTTTTGAAAGCCCGGTTTTAGCTCGCCAATTAACCGATAAATTCCATTAAAAGGGACCGCGGACCTGAAAAAATCCTAAGATGATAGCGGGATTCGAACTCGAGACGCCTCCGTCGTATTCGCAGCATCTGCACTCAGTCCGCAAGACTACTTGTTCCTTACTAAAATGTAATTATTTTTATCTACTTATTCTCAAGCTATCTTACACAGTTCATTTATTATTTCTTTGAAATATTATTTTATTAAAAAGTGAAGTGCAATGTACCTGCAATGGGTAAAAATATTTCTCTCTCTTATTATTATTAAATATAATTTCAAGTAGAGTTTTACAACGCAATCAAATTTTTGGTCTCAAATAATGCTATATTTAAATCAAATATAGTTTGTTTATGTTACATTTATGTTAAAAATAGATTTTTTCATTAAATAATGCTTTATTTGATGAAAAAACCTAATAAAACATTATTTCGTTGAAATAAATTATTTCAAGCATTTATATTATTTTCTTCGTATTATGATTTAGTATAATATAACAATACAAAGTTTCATTCAACAAAATTGTTGTTTGGTATAAAATTATGTTATTTGAATGCAACAAATATAAGTCAAACAAATCGGACTATCAAATTTAAAGAAACCGTTCTCTCTGTGTATAGACTTGTAAGCGTTTGTAAGTGTTCAATAATTGTTAATCTGAACTTCAATTCTTTAATTTATACGAAAATGTTTTGTATGCAAAAGTGTCACTCGCTACGCAATTACTGACTGATATATATTTTTAAATTTAAAAATATATACTAATTAGTAATTATATTAAATAATGTAATATATTAAATATAATATATTAAATTACATAAAGCTATTACATAAAGCTATTACATAAAACTTTTACATAAAATTAATCTCAATATAATTAAATAATTTAGTATATTAAGTATATGTAATATATATCAATAGTCTTCTTATTCTTACAATAAACTGAGTTATAATAAATGAATTGATTTTTAATGTGTAGTTTTTAATATATATTTTTTATTACTTACTCATAAAAGCATTTGCTAATCGTTTGAAAAGTCTGTCAGCAAACTCTTTGTACGAAAATGTATCAGTATTTACTGAGCGTTTTGTGAAAAGCGTTACCGTAGCATTGCAGAATGTTTAGAAAACATTATATATAGCGTTTGATAAGCGTTCCAAAAAAGTTCAAATCTTTTGGCGTTATATAAGCATTCTTATAAAGTTTAAAAGCGTATAAACTCTCAGAAAATTCTCATTAAACGGTTATCAACGCTCTGTAAGGCTTCTTATTTTCGTCAGGGATGGTAAATTTGAGTGGTTATACACTTTTTAGACATGATAGAGTTGACAAAAGTGGCGGAGGTGTTGCCTTCTTTGTACATAACTCTTTGAGAGCGAATGTTTTAGAGGTGTCTAGTGAGCAATATTGTCGCAGACCAGAATTTATTATTGCGGAAATTATTTCTACAATGTCAGCCAAGCAGTTGTGTACAGGCCACCTAACTGTGGCTTTCTTCAGAACTTTGAGAGTATTTTCTTAGACCTTCATGCTAGTTATAGGCATTCTATTATTTTTGGAGACTTTAATGCTGACATGCTTGCGACCTCTTATGACAGTCTTCAACTATCTACTTTTGTCAGATCTTCGGGTCTTTACTTGGTTCCTTACCAAGCAACTCATATAATTTACTGAATTCAAAAACATTGCTTGATCTTTGCATTATGGATGATCTTAGTAAGCTCATCAGTTTTGGACAGCATGCCGTACTGTTTCTCTCTGCGCATGATCTCATCTATGTCAATTATCAGCTACATGTTGATAAAATATGTAACCGAACGGTCATTTGTAGGAACTTCAGACAATTTGATGAAGAAGCTTTTTTGAACGACATTCAGTGCATAGACTGGAGCGATCTTATGTCTTCAACATCGCTTGACGAGAAAATTGATATTTTCAACATGTATCTATTGGAAAGTCTGAATCGCCACGCACCTCTTCAACAAATCTGCTTCAGAAATTTTCCTGCACCTTGGCTCACTTCCGATATAAAAAATGCAATGCATGAGAGGAATAAAGTGCGAAGAAGATGGCGCAGAGACGGCAGCAATGACTCTCATCGTTTTTTTAAAAGACTAAGAAACGATGTACAGATTATGATTCGCAAGGCGAAGGCCAGCTACTACACATTTTTGTTCATAAGAATCAAGGATCCTAATCTTGTCTGGAATGAGCTGAGACACTTGGGACTTATTAAGACCAAGGATTTGACAAAGGGCATTTTGTGCATGCTGCTGGTAGCTCTACCGATGCAGTGCAATCACTTCCTCAGAGCTCCTTATCTGAAGACTTTGATGATTCTAAATTCCACTGGAAACATATTACCCCGTTTGCCATTGATAAAGCCTTTTCCAGAATTAAGACAAATGCAACGGGGGTGGATAGCATCTCCAGCAAAGTGATAAAACTTGTATTGCTATATGTCATGCCTATCATCGGGCACATCTATAACTATTCACTGTCACATCCCACACAGACATCCATCTATTCAGACATCCATTAGACATCTATTAGATGTCGCATGGAGCTGTCGACGTCTAATAGACGTCTAATGGAGTTTTTGTTCTGTGTGGGATGGCGTTTTTCCAAATTGTTGGAAATTCGCTACGATCTGCCCTGTTGCTAAAGTCAAGAATCCAACTTTATCACAGCACTACAGACCTATCGCTATTCTTTCTGCCATGTCCAAGGCGCTTGAAAGAGCGGTTTGTGAGCAGATACAGGAGTATCTAAATGAAAACACTCTTTATGATCCTCATCAATTTGCGTACAGGAAAGGGCATTCGACGCAAACAAGTGTTGTAAAATTTCTGGACAATGTTAGGAGTGCGGCTGATCGAAGGATGATAACTATCGCTGTCTTCTTTGATCTGTCTAAGGCCTTCGATAAAGTTCAGCATCACATTCTGTTGCAAAAATTGAAATTAAAAAATTTCTCTTACCTCACGTTGCGCTGGATTGAGTCCTACCTACATAACAGAATTCAGGCCGTCAGAGATCCGGCTGACTCTGCTCTCTCCTCGCCTGCCTTGATTAATGTTGAAGTCTCGCAGGGCGCTGTCCTTGGACCTTTGCTATTTACCTTATATCTACATGACTTTACTGAAGCGCTGATACATTGCAAATATAGTTTTTATGCTGATGACCTGCTAATCTACTTCCATTGTGATTCACGTGATATCCAAAATAGTATTGCAAATGTAAATTTCGATATTCAAAATATTATTCATTGGGCTTCACTGAATAAATTATTGTTAAATTCGGACAAAATTCATTATTATGGGATTGACGAGATACATAAATGCCATATACCAATATCAATCGCCTGATATCATAGTTGACAATACTTTGGTGCAATATGCATCTGAAATCAAATATCTTAGTATCACGATCTCCAGTACTCTTTCTTGGGATAAACATATCACCAACACGACCAATAAGATTAGGAGGACATTTTATCAGTTGAAGCTCTGCAAGAGTCTTCATCCGCGTGGACTAAGAGAGAGACTTGTTATTACGCTCATCTTCCCTCACCTGGATTACTGTTGTTATGCACTTACGAATGTCACCGCAGAACAAAATCTCCGTCTTTACAGAGCAATTAATGCTTGCGTTAGATTTATACTAGATATTAGAAGAGATCAACACATCACGCCGCACTATAAAACATTGCGATGGCTCAATGTAAATGACCGTAGGAGATATTTCGTAGGATGTCTACTACACATAATACTTATGACGCAACAACCTTATTCCATCTATGTTAATTTGCACCGACGTGAAGAATCTGTGAGGGATACGAGGGCACCGGATAATGATCTTGTATCACCCTTGTGTCGAACGGAGATTTTCAGGCAATCTTTTATGGCTACTGCTATACGGATATGGAATGACATCCCTCTGAACATTAGAAGAGTGAGAACACATGATCTATTCAAATCCTTGCTCTACGGACACTTGCTAGACAATATCTGAAAATCTGAATATCTGAGTATGTTGCTACTTTATGACTACTTTGTTACTATCAATTTTAATGTTTAATATACTTTAATACTTTATTATTATTTCATTTATTGTTTATTACTTGCTAATTTTTGTTATTTTTAATTATTATTTTTTCTTTTGTTTTCTTTTGTTCTGTTACTTTGTTATTATTTTCATCTATAGTCTATTAATTGCTATGTAATTATTTTATTATGTTTTATTATTTCTGTATCTTATTTTATTTTTAGGAGATCTTTACGCTTTAAAAGATCTCATCCCGGAGCGCTTTAATAAATAACGCTTTCTCTCTCTCCCTCTCTCTCTCTCTCTCTCTCTCTCTCACTCACTCTCTCTCATTAAAAAAAGGAAGCAAAGATACAGTAATCATGGGATGTGAAACTGGAGAGGAAATAAAAAAATTGAAGAAGACAATTCAAGCTAAACTAGGAGACACTTATAAAGTGATGGAATTATCACAGTCAAAACCGAAATTAAAAATTATTAATATAGTTAAAGAAGAGATAAATTTAGCTGATGACGAACATATATCTACAATAAAGAAGCAGAATAAAATAGATGCAGTAAATATTCGAATAGTGAAGAAAATAGTTAAAGAAAAGAGAAACAATCAGTCAAAAAAAGGAGAAAATGAAGAAGGATTATTAATATTGAAAACAGATGACAAAACGCACGAGATGATCTTGAAAAAAACAAAGCTAAATATAGGATAGAGGAAATGTCCTGTATTTAGTCATTTTAATATTAAAAGATGTTTTAAGTGTTGGAGTTACCATATTGCAAAGAATTGTACGAGAGATGAAATATGTCACAAATGTGCAGGAAATCATAGTTCGATTGACTGCACAGCGACAAAGAAGAAGTGTGTAAACTGTATGTTTAAAAATCGAACATACAACCTAAAGTTAAATGACGGACACGACGTCCTTAGTCCGGAATGTCCGACTTTTAAAAGGACACTACAAGAAGAAAAGAGGAGAGCCGGCTGGGAGGACGCTAAGTAGCTACAAGAAGAGACGGAGCTAATAATATATACAAATGCGAAAGTCTAACAGCACATAAAGATGAGATACAGCACCACAAAATAAAGAAGATAAATCCTGCGTTCTTAGCATTATCGGAAACCAGGTTGACTGAAGAAATTGAAGATAGTAAAGTAAACGTTCCAGGTTATAGTATGATTAAATGTAATGCTGAGAATAGAAATACAAGAGGGGTTGTTTTATACCCAGCAAACAATTTGGTTGCGGGATGTCGCGGTTTTATTGCCAACCGCCTGCGAAATTTGTAGACCAAATCCATATCCATCTGTGTCTTTATTAGGATATGATTTGGCGACTATATCTGTCAAACATGTGAGATGTCAAATTGAGATCAAAATCATAACAGGTCTGCCACTAGCAAAACGAAGCCAAAGTGACGCACCAAATCTAGAACAGATTTAGTCATCGTCTGTTGGCGCCAAAATCGCGCCAAATACACATCATATTTGTTACTAGAACTGTCAACAAAACAGTTGCAATTACAGATCAAATCTGTCGTCAGAAACGCCACCAAATGGATCAGATCTGTCGTCTAAAACCCAAGTGAAATTACTTACTAAAAATAAAGAAAAAACTTATGGCACATTGTCTTGTCGGAAAGGAATTAATTCGAGATTTCACTCAAATTAATTTCTGGAGGCCTGATATTCAGCTCGCCGATCAACCGATGAACTCCATTGAAAGAGACCGGATCTGAAAAAATCCTAATGTGATAACGAGATTTGAACTCGAGACTTCCACATTTTCAACCCTTGCACTTAATCCGCGAGACCACTTGTTTTTTATTAACATATAATTATTTTTATCTTATTCTTAAGCTATCTTACATTTTATTTATTATTTATTTAAATTATTGTTTTACTAAAAATGTTTCAATGCAATGTACTTGCAACAAAGAATAAAAGTATTTTTCTTATTGTTATTAAATATAATTTATTAAATATAATTATTAAATATAAGTACATATATATATTAAATATAATTTAAAGTATATTTTTACAACGCAAACAAATTGTTTGTTACTATATGCTGATTACTATTGACAGTTCACAAGAATTTGCTACAAGAATATGAAATAAAAAGTAAGAGTTCCCATTAAAAACATTCAAATCGACCTTGACATGACCTTTATGATGCCATTCAAGATCAATTGCATATGCCCATACAATGCATTACTTGATCACCAACAACTTTTGTCTGAAACATTTTGTAAAATAACTACTTCTCTACTTTTTAAATGGGGTCGAGTGGTCTGAAACACTCTGTATATATATATACATATACATATATACGTGTTTACATGTAAATCTTACACGTGAGTTTTTGAATTGAGATTTCAATTCTTAAATTCATATAAAATGTTATACTTGCATCTTATATATGAGACCCCGTACACCCCTCTAACTAATTTTAAAATATTGCAAAACAACTCTTCGGCTAGGACCTCCGCCTTTCCGTGCCGTCGCCTTTCCTATTCGGTTTTAAGAAAATTAATTACATTTTCTTGTTTACTGTATAAAACATAAATAAAATCATTTTCAACGTGACTACCACGTACTCAACAAGATGAGGAAAAATAAACTGCAATTTTGGACAAATTTTTTCTATAAAAAGTTTTATTGCTCATTATATGACACTCATAAAACATTTTTCAATCAATACTGAAAATCATGTGAGGCCATAAACACAAGGCCATAAACACGATAGTAGTGTAGTTGTGTGTGTCAACGACTTTATATTATAATCCTTTGCTCTAAAAGACTGATAATGAAAAGACTTACAAGAAAACCTTACAAATTTGAAAATTCTGATTTTGATGAAAATCAAGTATATCTTGAAAATTATGGAAAATGTCTAAAAACTGTTTTATACAAAAGTTTTATAGTAAAAACTTCTTTATTTAATTACTTAATAAAATTACAAAAAATGATTTTTATTACTTTTATTACTTTTGTATAAAACTTTTTTGATATTTTGTAATTTTCGAGATATATTGAGAAAAACAAACCGCCGTTTTACGTATAAGAAGTCTCATCATCCCTTAGATCGGTTTTAGGCAGAAAATCTACATTTATCTATTTACCCCTCATATGTGCTAAATTTCACCAAAATCGTTCGTCAGGTTTCCTTTTTTAGAGATTTTTCAATTCCCCAACTAAGTCGCGATCTACTCTGTCTTATATTTATTTGCTACTCAATACTTTTTCTCTATTACAGGAACTGGAATTAAGAATAGAAACTCAAAAGCAGACACTGCAGGCTCGCGATGAAAGTATCAAGAAACTTCTTGAAATGCTTCAAAACAAGGGAATGGGTAAGACAATTGCTTGCAAATTTGGTTACATGTATATTTTTTACTTTCTAGTACATGTACATTTCTAACTATTCTATTAAATATTTATAAGATTATGTGTTACATAAATTTTTTCAGAATAAGAAAGAGAGTTTGTGATATTATCAATTTATATAATCTTATAGACAATCTGCTAAATGATTAGATAAATTATATATACAGTCGAATTTCAATAAAGTAAAATTTTTGGGACTAGATGTAAAATTTTTTTCATCGCCCACTTTGGTAACAATCTATCAAAACGTGTCACAAAGGTATTTTCTTTTGCGATATGGCAAGTGGAAAAGAAATCTAGATTTGCATAAAATAAAACGGATACGGATGTTTCAATCGGATACAGACCCAATCGGATACAACAAAAAACGGACACACAATGGATTCAATCAAACACAGTTTCAATCAAATACAAACTGAACAGACACACTACAGTCTCAATCAAACACTGTTCTAATCAAATACAATAAACAACAAAAACTCAAACCAATCTATAATATGTCATTGTGATAGCGTTACAGTAGCGTACATTGACAAGCAATATGCATTGTAATAACTAATGATATTGTAGTAACATAGGGGTTGTGAATTAGATTAGGTTTTTTCGAGAAGGCTGCAGGGAAAGAGATAAAGTCCTTCAGTTCTCACACGTGTACAATAGTATATGATACAATATTTTGTTTCATATACAATAGTATATGAAACAAAATATTTACTTTTCAAATGTATGCGATATCGAAAAGTTTTGTTTATTATATCCGATTGGAATCGTGTCTGATTGAGACTGTCATGTGTTTGTTTCAGATCGTTTCCGATTGATACTGTCCGATTGATACTAACTATCCAGTTGGGTTCGTTGTGTATCCATTTCTTGTCATGTCCGATTAATACATTCTGCCGTGTCTGTTTTATTTCGTGCACATTTGAGACTAACTTTGACGAGTGTAGTGTAATAGCACGTGTAACGGAACTAACAAGGGAAATGACGCAAGTGTCCCTCTTCGATTTTCATGAGTTTTGAATATGTTGTAGAGCAGCTAAAAATAAGAGACCCTACGTTTTTTATGTGTTTTCTTGCACGTTTAGAGAACACTCATTGGAAAAAAACCAGTTTTTTAAAAATGCGAATATCGTCAAAACGGTAGTAGATATAAAACATGATTAAAATAAAAGTTATATGGTCTTTTATAAGTTTTATACTTGGAGTTTTTTAATTGACCATTTTTTAATTTAATCTCACTTATTTTTTTTTTCACGAATTTCAAAATTTTTGTAAAGAAAAATTGTAACATGGTTTACGCTGAATTTAACCATATATGATTTTATTATGTTTCAAAATTGCATGCATTGCGCTGCATCGTTTATGTCACGCTCTTATCGTAATAAGCAATAAAAAAATAGAAGAAGAAAAACACGTCATCACGTATTTAAAAAAAAAGCTTTATCAAAGAGAAAAAGCAAAATTTACTAAAAGTGTTACTAAGGCATCCCTTCCACTGATGCTTTACACTCTTAATTTTGTTTAACAAAAATTATCCATAATTTTATTATAAAAGATTATATTTTATTATAAGAATATATATATTTTTATATAAGAATATGTACATATGAATTGTTACTATTATTT
The DNA here is from genome assembly GCF_002006095.1 of Pseudomyrmex gracilis. Classification (NCBI taxonomy): domain Eukaryota; kingdom Metazoa; phylum Arthropoda; class Insecta; order Hymenoptera; family Formicidae; genus Pseudomyrmex; species Pseudomyrmex gracilis. The sequence goes on along the minus strand of NW_018021015.1, from coordinate 29,005 downwards.
TACATTATAAATAAAATAAGTTCCAGAAATTCAAAAATATAAATTAACCTAAAGGAACTGAGATTAGTTTCCTGATGATGGTGAGAAAATAAAGTTGAAAGTAAACTTTACTTTAATTTCAATTTATGGAACGTTTTGATCGATTTATTTCGATCATTTTCAGCTATAGATATACAAAGACATATATATATATACAAGGTATATAAAAAGTACCGGCACCACAAAAAATCTCGAAACCTAGGCATTGTAAAAATGTTTCAGATAAAAACTGTAGGGTTTAAAAGTCTATTATTTCTATTTACTGATTGTCAGTGGATGACGTCGCCATCGAAGATAAGGTCGCGGTCACAGCAATTTTTTTAAATAGTACTCCCTATTTTGTATTGTAGAATCTTATAGCTTAATTCAAAAGCTTTCTAAAACTCTATAATAAAAGTCATTGTCCTTAAATACTTCTTGAGTTATGAAAGTTGAATATTAGAGTACCGCCGATACTTTTTCTACAAAGATGATTTCGATCGAAACAAATTTTGTGAGCAAATGATGCAAAAAATTGACAAAAAAACCTAACTTTCTATTCAACATAGTTTTTGGATAAAGCGACATTCGAAATGAATGATAACGTCACTAAATAATCCCAGCAAACAATTTCTGACTACGCAGACCTTGGCAACAGAAACTGTGTGCAGAAACGCTATAGTACGGAAACATGCTTTGGTGCTGCCAAAACTGTTAGCACATAGAGACAAAAAACGCAACAACT
>NW_018021015.1:3059-28126 GCF_002006095.1 Pseudomyrmex gracilis | reverse complement strand
ATCTGTTTATGACAAAACGTTGACCGCAGTCGGGTCGATCTGTTGAACGCATTGACGACAGATTGCCACCAAACGCCAAGCAGATCTGTTCGTGCATATGTGCGGACTGTTTGCACGCAAGACTACTAAACTGTCTGTTTGACATATAGACAACAAAATGGCGATTATCTGCGATCATATCTGTCGCCTGTGTTGATAACAGATTGTTAACAAACATTTAACAGTCTTTTACAGTTAGACCTTGTTTATGCGGGCAATAACTGTTGACTTATGCTGGAACCGGTAAAGTTCAACTGTAAGATTTTAATACTTCTGTTTATACGCATTCGGCAATGAAGCAATCATAAATTTAATGTATTATTCTCGTATTTGTTGAGTAATATGAAACAATGGGTGCTTTCCAGCACCCATTGTACAGTCGACACTGTGTAACACAATGTCCACTAGTGTGAATGAGATACAATGATATGCTCTTTCTCAAGCTAATAGACAGTATGTTATACATTTAACTTTAATTTTCTCAGAAATTTGACGTGGTAGATCGATTTCGCCGCCGGATTCGTTTTCAGTGACCAAAAATCCATTAAAAAACACTTTGTTTATTCAAGTATCAGCATATATTAACAAAACATGTATTCGCGTTGTAAAAATGTACTTTAAATTATATTTAAGAATAATAAGAAAAGTATTTTTATTTATTGTTGCATTTATTTATTAATTGCATTATACATTGCACTGCAACATTTTTAGTAAAATAACAATTGAAATAAATAAATGAAATGTAGGATAGCTCGAGAATAAATAGATAAAAATAATTATATGTTAGTAAGAAACACAAGTGGTCTCGCGGACTGAGTGCAGGGGCTGCGAATATGGAGGTCTCAAGTTCAAATCCCGCTATCACATTTAGGATTTTTTCAGATTCGGTCTTTTTCAATGGAGTTAATCGGTTGATCAACGAGCTGAATCAGGCTTCTAGAAATTAATTCGAGTGAAATCTCGAATTAATTCCTTTCCGATAAGGCGATATACCACTGATGTTCTTTTTTTTTGTAGTAATTCCACTTGGATTCTAGGGGACAGATCTGATCTGCGTTTGGTAGCAATCTGTCGACGNTTCTGACGACAAATTTGGTCTGTACTTGCTACTGTTTTGTTAACAGTGCTGGTAACAGATATGATGTGTATTTGGCGCGATCTTGGCGCCAACAAACGATCACCAAATCTGTTCTGGATTTGGTGCGTCACTTCGACTTTGCTTTGCTAGTGGCAGACTTGTTATGATTTTGGTCTCATTTTGACATCTCACATGTTTGACAGATATGGTCGCCAAACCATATCTTAATGAGAACACAGATGGATATAGATTTGGTCTACTAATTTCGCCGGCGGTTGGCGACAAAACTGCGACCTCTTGCAACCAAATTGTTTGCTGGGATGCTAATACCGTTGATACTTTAATATTTAACCCTCATAAATCAAAAAGTACTTAAAGAAAATGTAGGGACAGGAGATTGCCGCAGTATAACAAAGCCGTGAATAGGAGTAATAGGACACAAAAGAACAAACTTTATTTGTTTACTACAATATAAATGTTTTAACGACAAGAATATTCCTTTGGTAGAGTTAACCGTCTTTTTGTGCAGAGATTAAGCAAGGATTAGAAAAAGTATCAAAAAAGCGGTATAGCAACAGGCGCGCTATCTAGACGCACATAGGGTGCTCCGGCCAATGGAAACGGTACATTATATGGGCGTATTACACTCTAACACTTCCTCTCAAAAGCGTCTATATAACTAAATGACTTTTTGAAGACCCAGCAGATCTACACAATGCTGATGCTTGGGTCCAGATAGACTCTTAGTGAGGATATCGGCCACCATGTCGTCGGTAGATACATATTTTATCCGTAAATCCTCGTTTTTGATTAAATCTCTGATGAAGTGATGCCTCACTTCAATGTGTTTTGATCGCGCGTGGAACACCGGATTCTTCGCTAATGACAGAGCACTCTAGTTGTCATTTGATATGACTATGTCTTCTCGATCAGTCAGACCAAGCTCCGATACTATTTTTTGCACATAGCTTTTTTTCCGGCGTCGCTGAGAGCCATGTACTTGGTCTCGGTCGAAGATAACGCTACGGTTTGTTGTTTTCTAGATTCCCAACTGACAGCCGCTCCTGACAATGAGAATACGTGGTAGGAGCGGTGTAGGAGCGCCTATCAACGATGCAGCTGCTCCAGTCGGCATCGACGTGGCCAACTAATTTTTTATGATTCTTTTTGTACACGATTCCTAGATCTATCGTTCCCTTTAGATAACAAAGGACCCTTTTGGCTGCGATCCAATATTCCTTACTGGGGTTTTCATTGAACTGACTTAATGAGCTGATAACGTGTGATATGTCAGGTTGCTACAGACAAGAACATGAGCGAGCCTATAAGCTCTCTGTAAGGAATCTTTTCCTCTTGTTCGTAACTGTAATGCTTGTCTTGATTTCAATCTAGTTTGACTCTAGGATTGCTTGGAGTAAGGACTGGCTTCAACTCCAGCATTCCAAATATGTCTAAAATAGACTTCGCGTATCCTTTCTGTGAGATACTTATTCTTCTTTTCTCTTGGACAAACTCTATTCCTTCAGGTAGTACTTCAGACGACCGAGATCTTTTATGTCGAATTCATTTGACATTTCCTGTTTTAACCATGAAGATAATTTAGAACTCCGTGAAACAATGAGGATATCGTCAACGTACACGACTGCTAGAAGATCTTCCCCTTGTCTGATATAGTACAAGCAGGGGGGTCTGCGGATGTTGACTTCATACCTAGCTCCTTAAGTTTTCGGTCTAGTCGCTTGTCCCATTGTCGACCCGATTGGCGCAGTCCGTAAAGCGCTTTATTGAGGTAACAAACTTTATTTCTCTGATTGATTTCCTGTAATATTTGTCTTGCACTCAGGTCTATTGAACTTTTACTTTTGCGTCGAACAATTTCTTCGAGTGACTCCTTGAAGTATTCCGGAAGCTCCATGAATATGTCTTCATCCACTCTTCCGTTTAAATACGCTGTGGTCACATCTATTTGAGTGATTTCCAAGTCGTACTGTACTGTCAGTGCTGATAACAAGCGTATTGAGCTCAGACGAGCCACCGGAGCGAATGTATCATGAAAATCTAGACCGGGACGCTGCGTAAAATCCTTGGCCACGAGGCGCGCTTTTCTTTGCTCTAAAATACTGTTTGGTTTGTATTTGTTTCTGAAGACGATACGACTGCCTATCACGTCGCACTCGCTTGGGTGGGATACCAGCTTCTAGGTGTTATTGCGAATCAAAGATTTCACTTCTTCAATGATTGCATTTCTCTATTGCTGTGCATCTTCTTCGCTAAGAGCTTGTTTTAAAGGTATGATCGGCGATGTCAGCAATTTGTTCGAACATACTATTTGCAACGTCATCTTCGGGATTTTGCTCATTAAAGAGTTTTCTGGGTCTCTCTCTCTTGCCGGTTCGCAGCACTCTCGGACGTCTTGGTCTTCTTCTTGGTGTGTCATCTTGTGAATTTTCTGGATACTGTTGCTCGATGTCTTTGCTTCTGGCATTGTCGTCAACGTTTTCTTTATATCCAGGATCTTCTCTGTTCTTTTCACGTATTAAAAAATCTGACAAAATGTCCTGATAATCATTTGAATAATTGGAACATTTGTTGTCGGCGATTATTGGAATTTTGTCTTCTTTGGATTCTAAGATTTACTGCGACCGTTTATCGTGTCGCTATTGACGAAATCCTTGTACATCTCAGACGCTAAGAAATCTTAGAGAAATTTTGGAGAAATTTTACATCTCTGGTAGTCTCTACACACCTTGTAGACACTATTCATATTTGATAAGCTTTTGAAGTTTCCGAGTAACCGATGAAATAATCTCCTGTCGAGCGAGAATCAAACTTTCTTTTTGTCGGTTTCTTGTTGAGCGCTAGCATCTTGGTTCCAAAGGATTTGAAATACCCTACGTAAAGGATTCCACTTCTCGTGTAGTGTGCGTCCTCCCAAGCTTCTAGTTGGACACCTGTTCCGTATATGATTCGCCGTGTTTATGGCTTCTGCCCAAAAGGTGCTAACCCGGATTGGAATAAGAGGCATTTTGCCATCTCTACGAGTATTTTATTCTTCCTTTCGGCAATCCCGTTTTGCTCGAGGCAATCCCTTACGAAAAAAATGTTTAACTATTGACCGTAACGTACGAAGTCACGTTTAACTTGACTGTAAACTTTCAATATTCAGCGTTATACGTTCAATTTTAAGCGTATACGGTCAAGTGAAACGTGATTTTGTGTACGTTAAGGTCAATCAGTTGAACGTTTTTTCCATAAGGCATATGAGACGGTAAGACGACGTTTTATACCGGTCCGCTCTTGAGGAATTCGTCGAATTTTGAGTTACAGTATTCTTTACTATTGTCAGACATTTTATTTTTTTATCCGTCTGCGTTTCAGCGAGATTTTTAAACTCTTTGAAGACTTCTAGAACTTCGTTTTTGTGTTTCAAGAATCGCACTTCGCACCATCTCGAAAAATCATCTGTAAAAGTGACGAAGTACTTCGCTTTGCCGTTTGACTGAGTTTTCATGGGGCCGCATAAGTTTGAATGAATTGTTTTAAGCGGCTCTTTTGTAATTCGCGTTGATATCGGAAAGGGGGCTCTCGTTAGTTTTCTGCGAATGCATATTTTGCATGTGGGTAACTTCTCGCTATCCTTGATGTCCAGCTCAGTAACCACTTCGAGTTTTGCTATTCGTATAAGATCTCGCTCGTTAAGATGCCCAAATCTTTGATGCCATTTCTCTAAATTCGACGAGCTCGAGATCGAAATTTTCTTGCACTCGACGGATAATTTTTCTCGCACATGATACAAATCATTAACTCTGTCTGCAATCATTTTAATTTCGCCCTGGACGGAAACGTTTTCTTCGATGACGTAAGCCGCATTTTTCTCGAATAATACTCGATAGCCGTTGTCGGTAATTCGTCCAACTGACATCAGATTCGTCCGCACATCTGGAACATGTAATGCTTTCTTCAAATTTACTTGGTTTTTCTTACCATTTACATCTAAGAAGAATTCAATTTTGCCTATTCCGACAATCTTCGTTGATGCGTTGTTTGCTAGGTTTAGTGTTGCTTGAGTGGAGTTTGAAAGATGTTCGAATGCTTCTTCGTCCTTGCACATGTGTGACGTGCATCCGTTGTCGAGACACCATTTCTGATGTGCACCACTTTTCTCTGCCTTAAGCACGGTTTTATTTTTTGTCGATACATGGTAACTTAGTAGCTTCGTGTGCGGTTTTTCCGAACTCTCCTTCTTAAATGTGCAATCGACTGCCTTGTGCCCTTTCTTCTTGCACTTATGAATCTGAAACTTGATGTGCTTGATTTAGTGTGAGCTAGATTTTCATTTTTACAAAACTTTGTTTTCGAGTTTCCCCCGCTAGTTTTTCTTGCAATCATTGTGTCGGGTATGTTATTTCCGAATTTTTCCTATCGAGCTTGATATTCCGCGACAATTTTTATTTTTAACTCTTCCGGTGACGGCAGGGAATCTCGAGTTCTATTGCACATCTAAAATTCTCGAACGTATCGGGTAGGCTACATAGCAGTAAAATCAATAGTAAATTTGACTTTATTTCCTCACCCATATCGCGTAATTTATCAACAGTGTCGAAAAAATTCTTTATATTGTATGTTCGTGGATACTCTCACCTTCTTGCATTCTTTGTAGAATTAGTCGTTTGTACAGCGCAGCTATTCTTGCCGGACCTCGTGACTAATAAATCAATTCGAGTTTTGCTCAAGTTTCGTGTGATGTTTTACAATCACGTATTGCGGTAATCTCCGATGAAGCGACTAGCATTACTAACAACGACATGGCTTTATCGTCGTTCTCTTCTCATGACTGCATGGCCTGTGGGTTATTGTCGGTGGTCTCCGGCTTCACTGATTCGCCGCTCACGTACTTCCATAATCCTTGTATTTTCAGATAAGCTTTTACTTTTATTTTCCATGAATCGTAGTTATCCCGATTTAGGGTGTCTATTTTCAATCCAGTCACATTCATGTTTTTTTAGTAAGAAATAGATCGTACTTAACCTCAATTGTGTGCGCGCTTATTCTTCGAGCTTTTCCCGAAATCTTGAGTCTGGGCCCCCATAACCTGTAGGGACAGGAGGTTGCCGCAGTGTATAACAAAGTTGTGAATAGGACACAAGATAACTTTATTTGTAATTGCAATTTTATTTACGTCATATTAAAGTACTTATCTTTTATCTATAATATAAATTTATATTTATTACGGTACGATTTTTTTTATATCAAGAAGCACGGTAGTGCCTCGCACCAAGTATACGCGCCAACGAAGTGTGCGCGCGTTATGCGAGATACCTCGTGCCTCATTTACGCGAGTCTGGCCGATTGACACTTTCGAAATTTTCAGATCTCAACAATGGCTAAACCGATCGAGTTCGAGCTAGACTCAATCGGAAGTTGAGATTGAGGCACGAAAAAAAGTATTTCATAGTTTTTGTCCTCTGTGCCTTCCCAACGGAGATATCTCGGTACAAAGTTCAAAATCCCGAAAACTAGGTTCACACAAAATTTACGTCCACATCATCGTCGAACATCGAATTTTGTCAGCTACCAGAGTGCGTAATGGTCAAACGTACTTCGCTTCTTGTCACCACCAGTTGACAACCCTTTCGTGTAGAATATTACCAAGAACTAAATCGCGCCAAGTATATGCGCAAACAACGTGTACGCGCGCTGCGCGAAGTACTCCGTGCTTCATTTATTACGCAAGTAAGACCGATTGATTGAGAATTTTACACAAGATGTAGACTGCGTTCGGGGAGCACGCTATCAGCGCTATTGCCATTCTATCTTTGTTTTACATCTAATGAGCAATAAAGATAGAATGATGCAACAGCGCTGATAGCGCGCTCCCCGAACGCAGCCGTAGTCACGCTGCTGTGCAATGACAGGCAGTAAAGTGCAGTGTTGAAAGGCTGTGTTTCGATATTTACAGTAGTAGAAATTTATATAGTGCGTGTATATATAATGTGAAATATAGATTTTTAAACCAAAAAATATATAAGGCCTTACGAGATAGATTTTTAATACTGGCATTGAATATCAAAACACAGCCAAAAATCAAGCCGACCAGCACCGAGGTGATGGAGATCAGGTACGCACACAAGCGAGAACTGTCGTCCGTGTGCGCTCGGTTACGGAAGAATGCAGACATCCTATATTCCGTCTCCGTTCCACCAAGTTGGCTATATAATTATTGTTCCCTTGTTGCGTATGATGACGTGAAATGCTTTTTTAAGTTAGTCTTGGATTGGAAAAATATTATTGATATATAATAAAATGCACCGTAAACGTGCTTCCGTATCTCTCTTATTAACACTTTTGCAGACAAAATTGATAGCAAACATTTTTTGCCGAATATGATTAGAATCTACATAAAAAAATTATAAAAAGATGCAAGTACTTTCAACACTTTGTTACATATGTATTATTCTGTTATACGTATTATTGTTATTATGTAGATATAATAATACATTGTATTGTATTGTATTAAAAGAAGTGTTTGTCAAAAACATATTCTACAAAAATGTATGATGTCCCGAAAAAATTACCTTTTCAAAAAAATATAAAAAAAAGCGCCAAGTACACGCGCAACTTGTACCTCTAAAAAGTATTATTATATTACTGTGTTACATAAAAACTCTTACTCTAGAAAATCTATTCTAGAAAAGAAATGATATCAATAAGTACCGCCAAGTAAATTGTGTACATTTATACGTTGTATCAAAATAAAATATTAAAAAACTATAAAAATAGCTTTGCGTAAGAAGTCATAAACCATGTCAAATTATAAATCTATTCTAGAAAAGAAATGATATCAATAAGTACCGCCAAGTAAATTGTGTACATTTATACGTTGTATCAAAATAAAATATTAAAAAACTATAAAAATAACTTTGCGTAAGAAGTTATAAACCATATCAAATTATACATTTATAGACTTCGCTTTGCATAAAAAGTTGAAAATCCACACATGTGGAACTATTTTAAAAATAAAAAATATTTAACAATTAATACTCTTTAGACTCTGAAAAAATATTTAATGCAAAAAAACTTGGCGCGGCTGCATCGAAAGCTATAATGAACTAAATTTCAGTCTGATGTACAAATTCCAGCTGATAATCTACCTACATACGTCGATTTGATAATTCGTTGTCAGACACTCTGTATATCATAAATTCGGCAGTATATCACGCGGTATCGAGCTCGCGAGACGATTTATCGAGACTCGATTGATGTACAATATAAACGCGCGAAATGTGCGAAAGAGAAACAACTACATTTACGTTCGTTGACAGTCTCTCTATTGCTCGGTTATTCGTGACCTCTGGTCCTTCATTTTAAAAATGTTTGTTGGGTCTTTCCTGGGTCTGTCCGGCACTCAACACTCAATCCGCAGTCTTTGCTTGATCGGCACTTTACACGGGCACCAGGCAATAAACTCACATTCCCGACGGTCTACACAACAATGCTTGCGCAACGCGCGGCAATTGCTCTCCTTAGCCGAGTGCTGTACCTTGCGCTAAGTAATACGTCTAATCAGGTGCTTTTTTTCGCGGCGCTGTGATTGACAGCATTTACATGTCTTTCGGCATACCAACGGCTCGAATCCTATCAGGCTCGCTTCGCTTGCAGAATTTTATAAGATGAGCTTGCTGAGGCCCATCTTTCAGCGTCGTCGAGTCTGCCACTTTATCAGAAGCTCCGAATCAGATTTTAAAGATCGGAGTGCGCGCTTCTTTTTTTCTTTGGATTTGGAAGACACCGAAGTAGCCGATAAATTGTTGCGATACATCTTATGTCGCTCTCACATGATGCCTTTGGTGTTAGGCATTTTTTTTGCCTTTTGCCTCGCTGTATCTCTATTATCTCTCTTTCTCACTCCGCTACGACTGTCGACTATACGTTATGTGTTGTTCTCTCCACACTGAAACAAACCAACACCAATGCCGCCGAGCGGCTTACATAACGCAAAATAAAATTATATTGAACAAAATAGTAATAATTAACATAAGAAGAACCACATTGAAATGCGCCGCCATGCTGTTCTCCTTAAAATAGTGGGAAACACGAACTCATTGCCTCTTGTGCCGGCCGGAAATTTATCTTTGTAACAGACACAAAAAGTGTCATGTCACAACATATATTCGTATATTTGTCAAGTTAAACATTTTACAAGTAACACTATCTAACGAGGTTACTTGTATCTATCAAATCAGATGAAACTGAACACACTTATTAAACATAAAAAAATGTGGAACCTGTGGGTTTTTTATAAATGCTCAAAACGCATTTTAAGGATAGAAACCATACTTTGAAGGTGTAAGCTACCCCAAAACTATTTAATCTTTCCACGCAATGACTGACAGCAATATCTCAAACAAAAGTTGTAAGGTTAGTAGAAAGCTATCCAACAATGACCTTACTTTGACCTTGAGGAGTCGAATGTAAAGATCATTTAGAGGTCAAATTGATTTTGACTTTAAAATGACCCATAGGGATTATGTTGACCTATGAGCAAATAGCGTAGTCAAACGTAAAATTTTCCATACTTGTAATTTCTGAGGTCAAGAAAAAGAGGTTTTATCCAAAAAATCAATTTGATCTCTAAATTTGACCTTCACATTTGACCTTCTAAGGTCAAGATAAGGTCACCGTTGGATAGCCCGTTATTAACTCTACAACTTTTGTTCGAAATATTTTTTGCTACCAGTCTTGGACTAATTTACGTACAAAAATTAAATGATTTTGAGGTGGCTTACATCTTCAAAGAGTGGATTCTATACTTAAAATGCGTTTAAACATTTATAAAAAAAACACGGGTTTAATAGTTTTATCTGGTTTGGTGAGTGACCGTTAAATAGTTATTTCTTAAATATAGTCGAATTAAGATATAGTCAGAATTCACTCACTATTTTGTATTCACTATTTTCTTTTTACATATTATTTTTCCACAGTCACTATATAATAAGCAAAACTTTAAAGCGTAACATACCGATAGTTGACTTGAATATGACAACGCACTGCGCCCGGTTATTAATAAGAGTATAAGGCATCACAGTGGAAGAAATGCTTTAGCAACAATTTTAGTACACCTTGCTTTTTGATTAGAATTTCTTCTATGTGATGACGTGCTATTTTTATTTTTCTATTTTTTATTGCCTATTATGATAAAAGCGCGACATAAACGATGCGTATGCAATATTGACGGTTTATTTCTGAAAGATGTAATTTCAAAACAATAAAATCATATATGATTGAATTCAGCGTAAAAAATGCTACAACGTTTTTTACAAAACATTTGAAATTTGTGAAAAAAATAAGATGTAGCAAAAAAATAATAAGAATAAATAAGAAAATGTTAAATTTAAAAAAAATCCAACTACGCAATTATAAAGCCTATAGATGACCATATAACTGTTATTTGAAATATTTTTTGATATCCCTTACCGTTTTGACAATAATTGTATAAAAAGAAAAAACCGTTTTTTCTTTTTTTTTTCAAAGAAGTGTTACTCTTCAAACGTGCAAGAAAACACATAAAAAAATACGGATTTCTTATTTTAGCTACTCTACAACATATTCAAAGCTTATCAAAATCGGAGAGGGACTCTTGCGTCACTTGTAAGTATAAAAAGAAAAATAAATTACTATTGAAATTGAAAATTGTGTAATATGAGAGCTATAAACACGGTTGTATTTGTATATTTATGTCAACAGATTTTTTTATTATAAATTTTAATACACATATGTGTTACAAATGTGATAATCATACTGTTTTATTCTTCTCAATGTGTAAATAAAAATAAAATTTGTTTTTCATGTGTGTATGTAGTAGTCAGGGTCGGAGCTCCGTTATGAGACGTTTTTTTTATGTAGTAGAATCCAATTTTATTTTATGATTATCATTCGGATTTTTATAATAAACTTTTCATAAGTATCTTATTTGTATAATAATGCCTATGGAGTAAACAGTTATAATAAGTAGAGGAGACCGGGACTGGTTGTCTATAGGTAGACTAAATGTTAATAACATTGCATTTATATGTGCTTTTTGTCGCAGAAAAATTTACTGTAGAAACAAGTCACGTCTACTATGCTATTCACTTGTTTTCTACGCCGTGATCGCACGTTACTTCAAAAGTATCAGCGTTTATCAAAAAATTAGCCTCGTAAGTAAATATTTTTTTTTGAAGATTTTATGTTCTCATATTGTATATAATTACGGTAAGATAAATGTTAAAGGAATATCTTAAAGTTTGTTTATTAAACAAACTATTGAAGCAATAACTTTTGTATTATATACAAATTATTCAAGGTTAAGATAAAGCATTGAAGACAAAATGATCGTTCGGGGCTGGTTGGCTAATAACGTCTGGGGTTATATGACTATATAGCTAACCAACCCAAGTAATACCAGTTTTAACTAAATTTTCGTTATACTAAATAATGATTAAATAATAACTTGTTTTATAGAATAATGAGGACATATAAATAAAATCAGAAAGAGATTCAATTTCAAAGAAAATTAAAACTTAAAAATTTTTAACTGTTATTTTGTTGCACAAGCGATATTTTTATGTTTTGTTTAAATTTGATAAATATGTAATCATTATAATTTGTGTTTAATGTGTTGAAAAATCATTTAGTTTCTTATTAAAATATAAAAAAATTGTGTTTAATGTGTTGAGAAATCATTTAGTTTTTTATTAAAATATAAAAAAAAAACAAATAATATGTTATAATAAAACAATTTTTTTGACATTGTGTTACTATATTAAACTACTAAGTTGTTAATAACATTTTCTTAACTTCTTATACTTTAGTCAACCTACCTCATACTGTAAGTATACCAACCCCGACCATGGGACTAGTTAACTAACATAAAATATGTTCGAAAAATATTAAAATACCTCAGTCGTTGTAACATTAAGTCTACCTTTACTATTTAATCACATAAGTCAAATATATGTCTTACAAGATATACTAACCATTATAACGATATCCCGCTCATATAATTTATTAAAAATCAAATACTGAAAAATGTGCCTACCAGCCCCGCTCTCCCCTATTAGCAATTTTATTTTCTTGACTGCTATGATTCAAACTGCATTGTTTGTTTATTAACAAACTTTTCTACTTTGCTTTATTTTGTAGAGATTTATTGGTATTTGAACAGTGAAAAGAACCAATCGATTGTCGAAATGTTAAAATAAGTTTGATATAAAAAAATCTGTCGACACACAACTATAACCGTTGTTTATCTTATTGATCTCATACCACATAATTTTCAGCATAGATTAAATTTATAACAGCCAACACATTGTTTTTATTTTTTTATTTACTAAGAACAATACACTCTAGACTACAAGAAATTCTTTCACTTTTATAATTATATTTTACTTTATTTAACTGTTTTACGTTAATGAAATTCAACTGTATATATATGTTTAATGAAATTCAACTGTATATACACGTTTAATTACTTTTCAATTTTTCATGTGTAAACACAGTATCATTTCCTAGTATATAAGCAAAAGTTAGTATTTTACATTTTCTACAACAAAGTACTAATATTTTATACAAACTAACAGACTTTTATAAATATAAATAAAATTCAAAATTTAAAATTGATCTCGAAACTATTGTTCACTGTTTGTGATGAGTCAGGTTTCAAAAAAGAAAAGAAAACTATTTGTTTGATATTTGGGACATTTTTCATTTACTTTTGATTTTCCCGGATACTTAAATATTCTGAACTCTATTATGTGCGTTGTGTGGATAACAGTGTTTCTTGCTGTGATTGCAATTGTTTACAAGTAATTGAGGATAGTTAAATAAAGTGACTGTCAAACGAAAAAAATGACTTTAAAAAGTAACAAAATAATTTTAAAAAGAAGTTTTGTTATTATTCACTCTCTCCGGTCGTATGATCACAGATACTTCTTATAGAGATATAAATATATGCTTACGAGATATATGTTTAAGAAATTGGCTGAAAAGAATAAAAAGTAAATGATCAAACCGATCTAAACATTAAACAAGTAGTTTTCTTTTTTTTTGGAACTTGATTTATCATAACAGTGAACCACAGCTTTGAAGTCAAATTTGAATTTTAAATTTACTAATATTTTATCTTTAAAAATACAAAGTTTTCTCGATATATATTATCTTCGAAACACAAAGCGATAAATCAATTTATTTCAATAAGAATACTAAAACCATACGTTGAATTTTTAGAACTTTAATATAATTTGTTGAAAAATATAAATTTCTCTTGTACCAATAATGAAGATATAAATGCACATATTAAGGAAGAATTGGTCTTCGAACTGTTGCAAACCAATACGACACAATATGAGCATTTAATATCTTACTTATAATTATGTGTACTGTTAATGTAAGACTACTATTTTATCCATAATAAATTTTATATAATTAAACGCAAAATGTGATATATAGTATGATATAAAATATATGATATGTAGTAAAGAGTGTTCTAAAATTTCCATATTTGGAATACAAGACATGACTTTTTACGTTAAAAGAAACTTTTTCTTTTAGTAAAACTTTGTTCAACAAGTAGTTTTTGCATGAGAACAAATTAAAGTTAATAAACGTTCTTATCTACGTGGCATTCAGAATCGGTGTGCGTTTATTATACGCACTCAGTTCTCTTTTTATTATCTGCAAAATATGATAGAATTAAGAAAAATACAATCAACACTTAAAAATTAAATGTTAGAAAAATATATATTAGAATCAATACGAATCTATACAGTGGAACCTTGTTTATCCGAACCTCTTTTATCTGAATTTAAGGCCTCAATTTCTATTATATTATACGAATCAATAGTTTGTATAATAGATTTGTATTATACGAATCAATAGTTTGTATACTAGGTTGGACTTCAGTTATCTGAACTATTTCGTTCTCCGATCAGTTCGAATAAACGAGGTTTCACTTATGCTAAATGTCCGTGCAAATATAAACATATTTTATAACATATTTATACAAGATGTTTATTCACACTTTAAAAGATCTACTTAAATATCTCAGAAACAATGCGTTAAATCGACAAATGTTTCGGGTAAAAGTATTATGACTTTAAGGGAGACATAAGATGGTACCATTGATTTGACCTTGAGTTGTCAAAATCAGGGCAAGTTCGCACACTTGTAAAATTATGATATAATCGACATATACAGGGTGTCCCAGAATTGGTTTAACATCTCTCGTAGGCAGGTAGAAGGAATAAAACTGAGTCGAAAAGTCTTATACCATTTTGCTAGATTCGCAATAGTTACTGAGATTTTAATTACCATCGCGTAAGACTGCCCGCCGCGCTTCGCGCGCTAACGGTGTTACCAATAGCGACATATGGGAGGAGCTAATATAACAGCATATACTATAACATATACATATTAAAATGTAATTGTGTGAAGCGCGCCGGGCTGTCCTACGCGCGTAGGACAGCCCGATGCACGCTTATTCGCGGATCTTTGTTAATTAAAATCTCGGTAACTATTGCGAATCTAGCAAAATGGTATAAGACTTTTCACCTCAGTTTTATTCCTTCTACCTGTCTACGAGAGATGTTAAACCAATTCTGGGACACCCTGTATATGTTTCTTATATCAAAAGTGCACTCTAAAAGGTAACAATCTTTCAGATGTGAAAGAAGAGTTTTACGTTGCAATTAGAATTCATATACATTCTGCGTGATTGAATAGATAAAATGAATTTAAAAGGTTTAAAAAGGTTAAAAGGTTTCTGAAGTCGCTGATTAAAACAAAAATCAGGGGCTAGTACATAGTACATAGATAATGTTTATTGATTCCCCTTAGGGTTACAATATCTTACACAAAAAAAACTTACATTTACTCTTACATCTACTCTTACAACTATCTCTACAACTAACTTAAAAACTACAATACCTATATATCCACACACGCATTCGCTTTATCCTACTCTACGCAATGTGGACCTCCCTTTCCGGCAATCAACTTTATCCAGCTACTCCGCCATTGGTTCCCATACATTCTTCACTCTCATCCATACAATTACACAATTCTTTCCATACATCCAATCACTCAACTCCCACTTACTCCACTTATATCCCTTCCCTCCTAATCACTCCTCTCTTTCCCCCTGACCTACCTCCTTTTCCGTTCCCCTATATTCCTCCAACCTCCTTAACCATCCTTTGCCTTCTCCCTTCTCCCCCAGCACCACTTCAATCATATCCTCCCAATTCCCTTCCGCCCCCTATACTCCACAATCTTCCCACACATGTCTCCAACTCTCCTCCACTAATCCACACATTCTACATACCCTTTCTTTCTCCCCTTTCCAGTATCTACCTTCTTTCATCTCGTTCCCCATCCTAAACCTAGCCACCCTCTGACATCTACTTTCTCCCCACCCCTTTTTTAAATACCCCGGCACTCCTTCCTTCTTAATCCTCCCGTACCATCTATTGTACCTCAAACTTTCAATCCTTTTCCATCTCTCCTCACTCTGTATTCTCCTCTCCTTCTCTATCAACCGCTGAGCTCTCCATTCTCCTGCCTCTCTACTTTCCCCCATCTCCGCTATCCTTACTCCACTCTCTTCATAATATTTTATCCTGTTACTCTCCCACTCAGACAACCCCTCCCCGCCCCCTCTCTACCCCTAATCTCCTTTAAACATAGCCTCGCTATTTCGCTACCCTCTCCTCTTTCCAACCTTTCTTCAAATCTCCAGGCCCTTTGCCCCGCCCTTCTTTTTAATAAATCCCTCTGCACTTCTTTCCTTACGATATACCCCAGAGTCCTCCAATCTACTCCCAATAACCACCTTATATATCTATTTTGTAACCTCTCCAAGCTATTCCATTCTCTCCATCCCCATATCTCCACCCCATACTCAATCACTGACCAAACCAATACGTCGAACAACCATAACCTTCTACCCCAATCCCCACCGAACGTCCTCTTTCCAATCCCCCACACCTGACTCATAATAACCGCCCTTTTTCTCACCCTCTCTTTTATCTGCGCCTCCTTCCCTCCGTTCCTCTGAAACACATACCCTAAATATTTGAATTCCCTCACCTCCTCCAATCTCTTCCCCTTCCATTACTATTCCAGCTTTTTCTCCTTCCCCCCTCCTCTCCTAAACCTCATCACTTTTGATTTATTTACGTTGACTTTCAAACCCTTTCCCGCCAGATATTTCTCCATCTCTCTCATCATTCCCTTCATCCCTTCCTCCTCCTCCGCTAACAGCACCAAATCATCCGCATACGCCAATACATAAACCCTTCTTCTCCCTTCTACCTTTTCCCCACCCCATCCGCTCCTTCCCAAATAGTCCTCCATATCCGCCGTCAACAGATTGAACAAGTACGGGCTCAGCGGGCATCCCTGCCTCACCCCTCTACCTGTCCAAAATTCATTCCCCACTTTCCCCCTGCCGCCACCCTATTCCTCGTCTCCCTATATATGTTTCCACACCTTCCCACTAATCCCTTTCTCACCCCTCTCTCCCTCATCGCTCTTAGTAAAGTCTCTCTATTGACCGTGTCGAAAACCGCCCTCAAATCTATAAATAACGCAATCAACCCACCCCCCTTCCTACTTAAATTTCTGCTAACCAGGTAATTTATCACATAAATGTTATCCATCGTACCCTTTCTTCTCCTGAACCTCGCCTGGCTCTCCGGAATTAGTTTCTTTCCTTCCACCTCCTCCCTTAATCTTTCTGCTAACACTTCCGCATATACTTTATACAATGACCCGGCCGATGTCACCCCCCTATACTCCTCTACCTTATTTCCCTCTCTTTTTTTTAGCACTGGCACCACTATTCCCTCATTCCACTCATCGATCCACCTCTCTCCTGCCCAAATCCTCCTACATATATTCCACACCCATTTCTGCATATTTTTTCCTCCAAACTTCCACATCTCTGCTGGTATACCATCCCCCCCTGGTGCCTTCCCTACCCTCAATTTTCCAATCGCCTTATAATTTCCTCTCTTTCTACATCCTCCTCTCCCTCCTCCCTCTTTCCTCTTTCTCTTCTCATCACTTTTCAATCCACCCCTCCCAAGTGCTTCTTGAAATAATCCTCCCACTCTTCTATCTCAATCCCACTACCCCCTCCTCTCTTTCTTCTTCTTTCTCTATTCACCACTTCTCACACCTGCCTCATCGTTTTCGCTTTTTTCACCACCTCCTCCCAAGCTCTGTTTTCTTCCTCCCTTTTCCTATTACATAACGCCTTATACTCTTTTTTTCTTTTCTTATACTCCTCCTTACATCTTCTTCCTTCCCGCCACCTTCTTAACTCTCTTCTTACATTCTTCTTTTCCTCCTTACATTCTTCATTCCACCACCCCCTTCTCCCACTCCCTACTTTCCTTATCTCCCTTTCTCCTATCACAGTTCTTATTCTCTTTTTCATGCTCTCCCATTCCTCTTCAACTCCCGTTTTCTCATCCCTCATCTCCTTTTGCATTTCCTCCATCCATTTTCTTTTTTCCTCTTTCGTCTATATTATCCTTTTTATTCTATCCTTCCTTCTGTCCCTTTCTTTGCTTCCAGTCTTCCTCCTTTTTCCACTTCTGATCCAGATCACCACCGGATGATGATCCAAATCCACTTGATTTCTTATTTCCATTTTCTCCACATATTCTTTTGTGCTTACTTCTCCTAGCACATAGTCAATCACTGACTCCCCTCTTCCACCCGTGTAAGTCCATTCCCCCTCCCCGTCTCCTTTTGTGTCCCCGTTCCATATTACCCAGTCCAGTTCCTCAATCCTCTCCAACAATAATCTTCCCTCCGCGTTCACTTTCTTATCCTTTGACCTCCTACTCCTTTCCTCCTCCTCCTCTCCCGCTTTCCTCATTTCTCCACCTTTTTCCTCTGTCCTCGCGTTAAAATCCCCCCCCCACTATTGTCCTCACTTTTTCATTCCTCCAAATCAGGGGCTAGTATTTCACAAGTCAAAATGACGGATATTAACTAACTAATTTTTATAATTATCAATCGTTACGCACAAAATAATTATTTACACGTTTAAGATTTCTCTCTCTCTCTCTCTTTCTCGTTGCTTACAACTTTGAATTTCGAGATTGTCACCTTTTAGAGTGCACTTCTGATATAAAAAACATATGTTAATTATGTGTCATAATTTTACAAGTGTGCAAAGTTGTCCTATCAAAATCAGTAAGTTCCGATAGACAGGTTTGATTTATTTGTGATATATGTCACGATACCGATACTTTTTTCTCACTCAACTTAATAACTTTGACCTCGCGTATCTCTGAAACGAAAAGTAGGCTCAATCTAAAATTTTTCTGCAATCAATGTCTTATCATAAGCTATCATTTAGCACACTATTTGATTCCAAATTTGAGGATCCCAAAACAGACGAAATTTGACCCTTTTTTAGGGTCATTCTTTACGTACCTATAGAAATTAAAAAATCTATTGCAAAAGAGATATCTTGGCCAAGAGTCAAACCTGGATCTCTTATATTTCATGCAAGCGCTGTTTCCCAATTCAGCTATTGAAGTACTAGGTGAATCTTTTACAATATTTATATATAATTAGAAATATATAGAATAACGCATAATTTTCAATCTGCAAATTTGTGAATTAAATTTAATTCAAATTTTGATGTATAATACATGTAAAATACACGTGTGTATGATACATATTTAAAGAAGTACATGTTTAAAGAAAGTTATAAAATATATTTATATACAATATATTTGCACGGACATCCAGCATGTAAGCTCGTATTGATCCTAATACTTAGTTTGAAATTTTCACAAGCATTTAAATTGTAATTTGTGCAGGTTGAAAATTATGCGTATTTATTATGCTTTAGTTTGTATATTTTTAGTTGTATATGAATGTTACGTCTTGGGCTTATGGTTACGGTCTGGCGTTAGGTACATAAGAGACGCACTGACACATTCAAGTGTATTCTATCCCGACACACTGACACAAAGAAGGATATCAGATCGCGAGTCGAGCGAGACAATTTGACAACTCAGACACGTCAAGAGGCCTTCCCGATAACGCTATTTGAAGTATTCTTACTTTTTGGTTTTTTTTAAGTCTAAGACACAAGTCTTCACTTATCAAGAACGGGACCTGGTAATCTAACGGGGAAGTGAGGAAATAAACGAGTAGTTGAATTAGTTTGTTTGTTAGACAAGGTCCAAGAGAGTTAAGTTAATCGAAACCAAATTTTATTATAAAAAGTATAAACATAATTATTTATTAATGATGGCTTTATGGTGATTATTTAAATTTGAATAAGATGACACAAGTAACTTTACATTTACTCTTGTCTAAAGTTAACAAGTGTGAATGTGCTTGCAAAGTTTCGCGTTTCTTCAACAAACTGTCAGAGAAGTGAAGTTCTGATTTCTGTGTGATCGTTACAATAGAAAATTTGATGTTTATTTGCAAATGGTTGAGATCATAATTAGTGATATTTTAAGTAGGTATTAATAGAGTTTGGCTGGAACGGTGTTTACAAGAAAATTATTATTTTCTAAAATATTATTTAAAACTACAGGGTTGCTGGTTTTCTTCGTTTTTATGAGAAAAGAAGAGCGACCTAGTATTCGAACATTTATTCTAACAGTGGCGCTTTGCTAACTTAAATATGAATTACAGATTGCGGTCGGTAGTTAATTCAACAAAATCTTATTTTATCTTTCATTATAAAATTATGGTTGTTTTAAGAAAGGATGAGATATAATGTTAAAGATAAGATACACAAAAAGTTAAATAGAATACGAAATATTAATATTGTTTGTGAGAATTGACAATTTTGATTATAGTCCATGTTTAAATTTGAAATTTATATGCACATATGTATGTATGCTTCTGATATTTACAATTTGGCAAGTATTGACTTAAGTGATTTGGTTGAGCGCAAGCGGTGTCAATTTCTGCCAGTTTACTTGCTCGATCGTGATTGCTTAACGATTTCGCATTTGCCGACGCAGTCGCTCTTGAGTCGAGGAACCGTTAAGAGATTTTCGGAATAAAATGATCAAGAATTTTGAATAAACCTCAAGACTGATCGATTAATTAAGTTAAACTGTAAAAAAGTAGTTTACCAAGAGAAGACTACGACGTTGTACCAATCGATTTGGACAAAATTTATAGAATCGATAGATGACTATATGGAATATTACAGGGTAAAGTAATAAGACGCACTACTCAAGCAGTCGCGAGAAAATCGAATTTGAAAATTTCGAGTTACTTTATAAGGATATCAAATAGATCGTTTAACCGAAGAGCGCGTAGCCTAGCGGTAGCGTACTAGGTTAGTAATGTCGACGCTACTGGTTCGAGTCTCGATATAATTTTTTTTTCTTTTCAAAATTCTATAATATAATCTAAATGTAAGTAATTTGTGTGTTTATTCTAAATGTAAGTAACGTTTTTTTTTTATGTATTGCATGTTATAAAAGTGCATTTTTTTGCATACACACTCTGTGATTTAAAAAATACGGTAAAAATAAATAGATTATTACTAATTACTAATTATGTTTATATAAAAAGTGGATACTTAATTGAACACAACATGTAAAAATATACGCAACATGTTTTATTTATTGGAACTAGATAGGACAATACATACTGCAGGATGATATTTGTCATGGAAACAAGTAAAACAATAATTTTCAGTGTGCACATTGTATAAACGCTGTACTTTTACATTCACATGGTTTCTTTAAAATATCTATTAAAAAACATACTCTCTCTCTTCATTAACATTCATAAATATATCTCTCTTGTTTGTTAATTTGGAAGCATATCATGCATATTGTAACATATTTCGAAACCTCGAGGTGGACAATTGATGATGTATGATTGAATGAATTTTTATGCAATCTTTACGAGATGTTATTTCGCGGTTTTGTTCTATTAAAGTTGAACACTTCTGCAAACGCTTTATAAAATTTTTGACTTGTCTATAAAAATAAACGTCACACAGTTGACATAAATGTGCACCTATTTATCCGCTTTTTATGAAATTAGTAATTAGTAATTAGTAATTAGTAATAATCTATAAATTTTTGCCGTATTTTTTAAATCATAGTCGTAGTCTTCCTTTGTAAGACTGTGTGAGAAATACTATCAAAGACTGCTAAATAACGGCGCTCCAAATCTAAGATTCAAGGTTTTTATTAATGATTTAAGAGTATTAACTTTTTGGTTTTTTAGAAGTCTGATTTGTTCGTTGATTCTCTTCATCCTTTTCTTAATTATCGATCTCTCACATTTGTTGATCTCTAGAGAAGAGGACTCTATTCACGGTTGATTTTCTGATTGTAGGGTTGTCGCTTATTTAGAATTGTAATATCGGTACATGCTTTATCTTGTTTAATTCCGCGTTTCTGGTTTCTTGACTTTACTACTCTTCTAAAATTACGAGAGCGGTTGTAACTTCTTCGAATTCTAAGCGCACAGAAGAAACTATTGTTTATTATTCCTTTTTGAAAATTGAGAAAACTTGTATATTTTACTTAGTCTCTTTGGCTTGATTTTGTTTTTAACTCGTGATTTGATTTGGATCTATCTCTTAACTCGCTAGGCTCTCTATTCTTTATTTGAGAATTCTTTACCTAATAGTATTTAGTAATAGTATAGTATTGCTTAGAATTACTTAATAGTATAGTATTTCTTAGAATTACTTAATAGTATAGTATTGCTTAGAATTACTTAATAGTATAGTATTTCTTAGAATTCTAGCTTGTCATAAGAAAGGAAGTAGGTAGCATAACTTCGGTACATAACATCGCCACACCTATCAAAAAAACTGAATTTATCAAATAGTACTTACAAAGGTAAAGACAAATAAATTATACGAATAAAAACTCTATACTGTCTTTTATAAAAGATCTAAGGTTTTCATTAATGATTTAAGAGTGTTAACTGTTTGGTTTTTTAGTCTGATTTGTTTTTTTATAAGACATAAAAAATAACAAAATATACAACATTTTTATTTCTTATATCTTAAAAAAACTTGAACAAAACCCTTACATTTTTTTCATATAGGGTAAAGATGCTTATTTATGAGATACCTATTTTTAAAAGTTTGTAATTTATTAAATATGTAATCTTAAATCTTAGTTTTATATCAAACTTATAGAAAATATATTCAAGTTTTATCGCCAAAAGTTAGCAATTGATAATAGCTATACTTTGTTTTATGTGAATTTTTTTTAATCAAAAGTGCCGATTTTGCTGATTCAAGAAATGGGTTCCTAACACGAAACACAAGAGGTTTCTTTTCTTTATATAAGGATATAGAGGATAGGAATCTTAGCTATCAACAACAGAACTATTGTCATTCTTAACATATCGTTCAATAGTATTCTTTGGGACATTGAATTGTTTAGATGCTTTTGAATATTTCATTTTTTTGCTTCTTACTGCCTTAAGGGGATTCTAAACTGAATCTGTTTTATCGACTGAATTTACAGCTTATGGCGCCAGATCGTAGTAATAATTCTTTAATATAAAAAGTTATGCAGTTTGTACGTAGAAAACAAACTGCGTCCCGTTTTCGGAACAACATAGAGCTCTCAGAAATGTTTTTAGAAGGTTAGTGTAAATAAATAGTGTGCGTGAAATGATGAATAAATAGTGTGTGTATTCCAATATTGTTCTGAAAATATTCACGCACACTATTTATTCATACTAGGCTTCTAAACGCATTTCTGAGAGTCCTATATTGTTCTTTATGTTGTTCCGAAAACGGGACGCAGTTGGTTTTCTACGTACAAACTGCATAACTTTTTATATTACGCGAATATTACTACGATCTGACGCCAAAAGCTGTAAACTCAGTTGAAAAAACGACGGAGTTTGACCGTCAGTTTAGGATCCGCTTAAGAGGATACTGAACCGCTGGCAAAAGTCCGCTCAGCTGCTACTCAACCGCTACGCTATCGGGTAAGTGGCGCCATCTTTCGGGACCGAGTCAAACCAAAACAAGGATAGATGACATGAAAGAGACAAGGATAAACATATGTCTCTCTCTGACGCTTCTTCAAACTTGTACCAATCTTAATTCCAATTTTTCTTGTCTCACAGGGCTTCAAAAATCTTTTTGAAGCATTCAAAATATTCGTCTATGTTTTTCCTAAAAATATTGTAGTTTTTTCTAAAAATATTTTTATTTGGATTCGTACGGCCAATTTTGCATATAAAGCAAAAAATATAGTCTATCTAATAACAGTCTATAAACTTTTTTTGTTTTTCTTAGATTCTTATGCCTTATTCAACTTTTAACTATATTCTCTTTTTTTCTGGAGAAGCATTTTTCATTCCGATTTATAGTTTTTACAAAAATTTGGAAATACGACATGAGGGTAAAACAAAACGGTTTAGCATCCTTTTAAGAGAATACTGAATTTTGAAGCCCTGTGAGACAAAAAAAATGGAATTAAGATTAGTACAAGTTTAAAGAAGCGTCAGAGAGAGACACATGTCTATCCTTGTCTTTCTCATATCATCTATCCTTGTTTTGGTTTGACTCGGTCCCAAGAGATGACGCCACTTACCCGATAGCGTAGCGGTTGAGTAGCAGCTGAGCGTACTTTTGCTAGCGGTTCAGCATCCTCTTAACAGCTTCTAATTAACTGTGAGACCACGATTGCCTCTTCTTTGCCATTATCTGAAAATATAATTACTAAAAACTTACTAATACATTAAATAAAGAACTTGACAGTTCCTAATATAAAGTTTCTCATATTAGACGATTTTTAGCGATCGTATGTTACATATACCAAAGTGTACCAAACTATAATTTGAAGTCACTTGAACTATAGTTTGGTACATTTTGGTATATGTACCATACAATCGCCAAAAATTGC
Organism: Pseudomyrmex gracilis; assembly: GCF_002006095.1. NCBI lineage: Eukaryota > Metazoa > Arthropoda > Insecta > Hymenoptera > Formicidae > Pseudomyrmex > Pseudomyrmex gracilis. The sequence goes on along the minus strand of NW_018021015.1, from coordinate 4,078 downwards.
CTATTAAGAAAAGTTGCGTGTCTCATATTATAGAGAATATAAATAGTTAGAGGGGTATTCGAGATTCTTCATATATGTGATGCAAAAATAGCATCCTATATGATTTAAAAAATTGTAATTTTAAGTCAAAAAACTCACATGAAAAAAATTACACGTGAACACATATATTAAATACAGGGTATCTCATACCACTTTGAAAGATTTGCAATAATTAACAAGATATGAATTAATAAAGATCTGCAAATCAGCGTGCATCCAGCGTAAGGGGGGCGTAAGGACAGCTTAGTCTTTCGCGCGGACGCGCCGTTGCGGTGGAATGGGAGGAGCTAATAGAATAGCATGTGCACCTATACATAAACAGCATATAAACTGTGTTTGAGGAGCGCGCTATCCGCGAGAAAGACTAGACTGTCCTTACGCTCCCCTTACGCTGAATGCACGCTGATTAGCGGATCTTTATTAATTCATATCTTGTTAATTATTGCGAATCTTTCAAAGTGGTATAAGAATTTTTGTCTTAGAATAACCCCTTCTTCTTGCCTACGAGCGGTGAGACGGCAATTATGGGACACCCTGTATATATGCATACGTATATATATACAAGGTGTTTGATAAGTACCGTCTCACCGCTTGTAGGTAGGTAGAAGGGGTTATTCTAAGACGAAAAATCCTATACCACTTTAAAAAATTCGCTATAATTAACGAAATATTAATGAATAAAGATCCGCTAGTCAGCATGCATCCAGAGTAAGAACAGCGTAAGGACAGCCCGGTCTTGGCGCTTGTTGACGAGCAACCGCCTCGCTTGCCCTCCGATCCCGCGCCTACTCTTCGAATTCCTGACGCGCTGTATACTATTGACAGCCAGTGATGCTAGATTTGCCCCGCACTCGCGCATGCGCGTTGATTTACAGCTGAGCGCGCAGTACCGTAGCTATAGGTAACGATGTATGTTTGCGCGCCAAAACCAGGCGTAACCGTAACGTTAACCGGGACCGGCTGTATTATGTATCAAAGTT
>NW_018021015.1:0-2244 GCF_002006095.1 Pseudomyrmex gracilis | reverse complement strand
TTTTGTGGAAATACGGCTAAAACCAGCGGCTGAAACCGTCGTAAAAAATTACATTAGGATGGCCGCTCTCAGGTTTCTCTCTGGTAATACTTTACTGGCGCTTTAACCTCTGCGCATGCGCGAGTGCGGGGCAAATCTAGCATCACTGTTGACAGCTCACAAGAATCCGCTTTACTCATAAGCTAACAGACGCGAGGGGCAAGGGAAATCGTCCGTCCGCTCCACCCAATTTTCTCTATTAGATAGGTTCTGTCGAGGCGGTGGGGATATGCCCACAAGCGAGAACGCGTTTGTGAGCTCACACGGTTCTCGCTATATTTTGATCATCTCAAAGAAGTTACATAAAAATTAACAAAAATTAAGAAAAGACAAGAGTTGTACTTTGGTTATCAAATTAAATCACATGTGCACACCTTATAAATTTTGAAAACAGGATAACCGCTACGCTCAACACAAGAAGTCAATGACCGATAAATAGAGACGCTGAGAATAAAACGACTTTGCATTGGAGTTTCTGCGAATAATTAATCAGAATTATCCTTATTTTTTCAAAAAGAATATATATTTCTGAAGGAATTAAAGTCAATAAAATCGAGTAAAAATTAAATGAGTCAGTATTTGTTAAGAAAACAAAGTCTATGGTTAAAATAATCAGAAAATAATAAAAATAAAAATAAATAAAGATAAAAATATAATAACAAATAATTAAAAAATGATAAAAAACAAATGAATAAAATTAATCAAATTAGGTTAGATTAGGTTTTGCTCATAAGTAATTGGCACATCAAATAAACTATACCTTCTCTTCAGCCAACACAACAACAGCCGCAATCATGATTATGTACATTCTCACAATACAATCAAAATACAAATGAGCAATGTCAAGATGTATAAGCCGATAAGCAAAAACGAAAAACAGATTTAAGAGAGAAAAGAGAAAACAACGATAAAGAAACTAACTGAGTTTCGATATCAGAGAAGTGTAAACCGGATCGAGAAGGTCCGTATCTTTTATTAGATTACTTTCATTTTTTTTTTTGCATTTTTATGTGTAGCATCTCTGAAACCAATCTTCTATGGAAAGACTGTCAGAATCAAGAGTTTCTATGTCATTCCATAAAAAGTCATGATCCAAGTCACTTTGATGTCTACTGACAACAGATTAGCTTTCATATTTTTCGTAAAAATCATGTTGGTGTTCATTTACAGTGTTGCCAAGTTGGGGAATTTCCTCCTAAATTTAAGGGTTTTTTATTCTTCTCGGGGATTTTTTAGGGGGTTAAAATGTTTAAAGAAACTTTTAGGGAGAGATAGAAAAACTCAAGGAATTTTTGGAGGATTGTATTACTTTAGAAGCTGCGTTTGATGTCAATACAGAAAATTTATAGTTTACGTGACGTACAATATAAATTTTCAGTAATGAATATCGAAATATTGCTTTCAAATAGTGCTTTCCAGATACATACACAGTCGACACTGTGTAACATATTAGTGTGAGAAAGAGTATATCAGTGTGTCTCATCAATAAGCATAGAATGATTGCGTACAGCAGAATTTAGCGTTTAGCAAGCGCTTTGCAATTGTCCTTTGTCATTGGCATATACTTTCATATTTTCAATGGATTTACAGAAAGAGGCCAATCACAGATAATGAGCACAAAGCGCTTGCTAAGCACTGACAAGGGAACCTCGCAAACCCGAAAATTCTGATTTTGATGAAACTTTGCACACATGTAAGNGAGGTCAATAGATGAGTATTGACATTTTTCGTTGCTGCTAAAAAACGGTTTTAAGAGATGAAATCACCCCTCATATGTAGAGCGGNTTTTCATTTTTCTCAATTTCTCTCGAAAATGATTAGAAATATTAAAAAATGGTTTATACAAAAATTTTATAGAAAAAAGTCCTCTATTTATTTATGTTAATAGAAGTAAAAAAAAATAAGTTTAAAAAACAATTGTGTAACAAAATTATAAATAACATTTTTTTTACAATTCTATTAATGTAGGTAAATAGAGGTGTTTTTCCCATAAAACTTTTATATAAAACATTGTTTGATATCTTTAATAGTTTTTGAGATACATCGAGAAAAAAACGCAAAACCGTGTTATACATGATAAGTGTTTCACTCTTTAAAATCGGTTTGAGGCCGCCACTGAAAATTTCTACATTTATGTAGTTATTTATACATGTGTACAAAATTTTATTGTAAGAACACCTCTATGTAATCGCACATTAATACATT
>NW_018021014.1:80854-89696 GCF_002006095.1 Pseudomyrmex gracilis | reverse complement strand
GAAGCGGCTGATCGCTTCAGGCGATAAGAACAGGCTCACTTCCAGGAAATTGCGGTTTTCCTCGAAAATATTTTATTTGTTTGCCGCGCAATTACAAACTGCGCGCTATTTATTTTTACACGCAAACCGCTTCCGGGAAATTGCGGTTTTTCTCAGAATTATTTGTTTTCCGGGCAATTGCGGTATTTCTCGGAATTTCTTATTTATTTGCTGCGCAATTGCAAACTGCGCGCTATTTATTTTTTGACGCGACCGCTTCCGGGAAATTTGCGGTTTTTCTCGGAATTATTGTGTTTTACTGCGCACTTTATATTTTAGCAATAACGTCATCATCCAAACGACTTTGAACACACATGACCAACTTGCGATCAAAATGATTTGTGACTCGCTCCCGACCTCGAGGTGCCTTTTTATTTCACTCCTTATTTTTCCTCAAAATCTTTAGATTTGAAATTGCGTTCAAAAAACACCACATCCGGTACGTAACGGTTTTTCACGCGGACGTTATCGTAGGAAGTGCGTCATCAAACTGGAAGTGGCTAATCGCTTAGGGTGATAAGAACAGGCTCACTTCCGGGAAATTGCGGTTTTTCTCGGAATTATTTATTTCCGGGAAATTGTGGTTTTTCTCAGAATTAGTTATTTCCAGGATATTGCGGTTTTTCTCGGAATTTCTTATTTATTTGCTGCGCAATCACAAACTGCGCTATTTATTTTTAAACGCGACCGCTTCCGGGAAATTTGCGGTTTTTCTCAAAATTATTTATTTTATTGCGCACTTTATATTTTAGCGATGACGTCATCATCCAAACGACCTTGACAACACGTGACCACTCCTTCCCCCACCACTTCCTTTGCGCGGTTAGCCCCTCCCCTTCCCCCTCCCCCTTTTCCCTCCCCCCTCGCGGTGCCCTTGGTTGTCGACTGTCTCTTTCTATCTTATGGAGTGTTTCCAGTAAGGCATGCTCGAACTGCTCGACCGCCNATTAGATAGACAAGGACAGACCCGAGTTTGTTATTGGAAACTTTATACAGAACCTCTCTATATCAACTACTCCCCTTAATGGACGATATGTGGTGAGTGTGTTGTCTATGTGAGTGTGTGTGAAATTACGTGTGAGTCCAATAAGTGTTTTTGTTTTACATGTGTTGGTACTGGATAACTGTGTTAAGAGTGTTTACTGTGTGTACAAGAGAGGGTATGTGTTTGTGTGTTATATGGTGTGTTTTGTATGTTAAAAACGTGTGTGTCAAAAATGTGTCCATCCTCCTTTTAAACATTAAATAACTTATTAACATAAAACTTTCCTTGCGCAGTACGAGTGTGCCTACGGAATCGCTTCAGGTAAGTATCCTATTTGTAGAACTTAACATTAAACAAAAAATATCTTAAGACAGATAAATAGATAACATAAATGAGTAAACTATACTAAGAAAAGATAAGTAAACGTTAAAAACTTAAACATCACGCTACTATATACCAAAACGCTGTTTAACAACGCGTAGGTACTTAATATACTTGTTAACCAAATATTTGCAGCTAATCTTATAAAACAAACTAAACTAAATCATTTGGCCACACGCTGGGCCTAAAAAACAAATAAAAATAAAAACTAAAAAATAAAAAAAACTTTGTTTATTTATGGTTCCTAAATCTTTTGCGCCGCTTCAAACTCCGCCTGCATCTTCGTCTTGTTTGTACTGCCACCTCGGACTCCTTGGTTGCCCTCGGGGCGTCGGATGACAAGGTTAGGTTAAGTTAAGTTGTGACCGGAGTTAGACAAGAGGAAATCGAGTACTCACGTTACTGTAGCAAGCTACCACGGTCGCCAGGTGTTTTGACCTTTCAAATACCAAGGTAATATATCCTTTTTCGCTGCAGATGATGTCCAGGACTCGAGGAACGTCGAATATCACCACCACGATTTCAAAGAACAGAAAACGTTGGACTTGATGTTAACGAACACACAGACCACAGTATAATTGAATTTAAGTATAATTGAATAATGTGTATATATTTATCACCATATATTACAATAAACCTTTTTCTTTTTTTTTTACAGGTTGGCACGAGAATCGTTTAATATTCCACGCACGCCTGATTGTACAAAGTTTAGTTTACTGTAAACACTTTGGATTTTATACAAACACTTTACGAATAAAATCACAATCCGTATAAACAATCTTTTTAAATTTATTTATATTGACTGCGCACAATACTTGAGTATATTCAGTTTGGTTAACTGCGCGCGCGTTTGACGTGATGCGTCTGTACTTTGCGAGAGCTAAATAGCGACAAACTACGCCGCCGCCCAACTCGTCGGCGCCAGTTCTTTTCCCCCACTTCTCTCACCAAAATTGACTCCTTAGTGAGCCCCGCGTATGTATGTGTGTGTATTTTGGACGAATGTGGTGTAAGTGCGAGTGTAGATACACTAGTGTGAGTGTGTGCCTGAATGTGTTTCTTAGTGAGAATTTTATGTGTGATTGTAACGTATGCGTGGTGTGAGTGTGCGTGATGTACAAATTTGTCCTTAAGGACATATGTTTTTTATGAGTGGAGTTTGAGTGTGTGTGTACAACTAACATGAGTGTGGTATGAATGTTTCCCATAAAGGTTGAATGTCCGATGTGTGTGTTGCGGGCATAGTATCGCGTGACGATTGTGTATGTATGTGTCCTTATAGGTGTATATTAGTGTGAGTATGTGATGTGACTAAGTGTACTCTTTGAGGGGAAAGTAAGTGTGCGTTGTATCATGTGCAATGTGTGCGAGTGGATGGTGTGTGACTGCGCCCTTAAGGTGTATGAGTGTGTCGCGTGTTAGTGTTGATTTCTCAATGAGTGTGTATATGTGGTGTGTGTTGCCAGTGTAATGTGTGGGTGAATGATAAGTGATTGCGTCCTTAAGAGTGTATAATTTAGGTAAGTATTAGGTGTGTTTTTAATAGGTGTTATGCGTGATGTGTGTGCGTGAATGAGATATGAATGTTTCACTAAGGAAATATGACTGGCATGAGAGTGTTTGTTGTCTAAGTGTGTCCCTTAGTGAATGTTTGTATGTTGCGTGTGTTGTTTGCGATATGTGTGTGCTAATGGTGTATGAATGTTTCGTTAAGGAGGTATGAATGGTGTTGGAGTGATTGTGGTATAAGTGTGTCCCTTAACGAATGTTTGTGTGTCGTGTGTGTTGTTTATGGCGTGTGTGTACAAGTGACGTATGGATGTTATACTAAGGGGGTATGAATGGCGTTGGAGTGTCCGTGGTACAAATGTGTCCCTTAATGGGTGTTTGTGTGTGCTATGTGTAGTGAGTAATGTGCGTGTGCGAATAGTGTATGAATACTCCATTACCGAGGTATGAGTTGAGTTTATGTGTGTATGTGTTTAGGGAAGTACCCTGTTGTTTGAGCCGTTACTTTTATTAGTCGCCGTCTGTTAAAACAAAATAAAACCATCTTACAATGTGGGAAATAATTCCATCTACACTTATGATTAACTACAAACTAAAAAGTACGTTAATTGTTAACTGTCGACACTTAGTTGCATACATATTTGTTATTAATGTTAATAGTACTAAGATTAACTGTGTATAATATCACAATCATGATAAATAATACGAGTAGAATATAAAAACAAAACATAACAATTAAAGACATTACTTTGCGGTGATAGTTTTTCTTAAGAAAACGAAAATAAACTCAAGTTGTCTTTACGCTCCTTCACTTCTTAGTCCTATTTAGCACTGTCACCATCCTCGGACTCTGTTTCTGACTCCGGTGATAAAAACTCGGGAGAGTTCTCCCTCGTCGCTCCAAAGCCTGATTCCTTTGGTGGTGTAGCACTGTCCTTCTTATTCTTTGCTTCCGACGCCGTGTTGCCTTCCGCCTCCGCTGTTCTCATTGCGGCGTCAGGTAACAAGGTTAGCACTCGGGAGAGGTACACCACCTTGTCGTGGTTCCCGAGCTTGTGTGTCGTGATGATCTGAGGGACTCTGCCGGCGGGAACATCGGTTCCTGGTAGGGTCTCCTTTGCCGGACAGGTCCTCATTGAGCGGCCAGACTATGAGTATGCCTAGGGGAAGGAAAACCTCGATCAAACCCGGGCAGGGCGGGCTCGTTACTCCTGTGTGGGAAGCCGTCTTAGGAGAAGGAAACCTCCAAAATCAAACCCTTTCTTTTACCTTTTATGGGATGGAGTACGAGAATGAGAACACCGTACCGGAACAGGTCGAACGGACGGCCAGTTCTCGGCACTTGGGTGGTATTGTCCTGGCCACCCTTGGGTCGTCATTTGACGACGGGTTTTACGTTGCCTGCCCTGCAGGGGCGGCGCATGAAAATGCGCCTGCGATGATCGACGCTAACGCGTCAGTAGAGAGGAGTTGCTCCCCTACCCTCGGCCTCGGTAGAGACCGACAAGCAATAAGAGAGGTGCGAGTCTCGTGGTGTGCCAAAGCCACTGCAGAGCTCCGATGAGTCGGAAAGCGAGGAGCCAAAGGGCGGTAAACATCAACATACCGTCCCCGTCCGAAGTAAGCCCCAACCGGGACTCTCAGGCGCGAAACCCGCAGCAACCTCATTCGAGCTGCTAAAAACTCCTCTGCCGATGGACAGTGACTCCGACTCGGAGTTAAAAGTGTCCGAGAACCTAGCAGGTGCCTTCGCTAGAACGGCGAAACTTCAAATCCTCCCTCTGCCGGAACGGAGGGCAAACAGCCAGGGAGAAAGAAAGAGAGCAGGGAAAGATGACACAGAGGACTGGTCAACTCACTCTGTGCCAAAGATTCGGAAGAGAGGGAAACGGACATCCCGATCTTTTTCTTCCATCCCCCGCGAGCGCCGCACAGTCGAGAGTAGGTCCGTGACGGCTTCTCGATATCCTTCCCTCCACCAAGCAGAGGGTAGGAAAAGGAGGGCGGCAGAGCAGAGCCAAGAGGCGGTGGGGGAGATGACCACCTCTCAAATTGTGGATCGGGCCGCCACACTTGCAGACTCAATCTGCAGGATAGCGATAACGTCCAAGAATCTTAAAGGGACGTATATTCGCCGACTTAAGGAAGTGGCCGTTGAGCTCAACGACGCCGTCACCACCGTGGCGAACCGTATTGAAACCGGCGAGGATATTCGGCAGCTCATCGCTCAAAATGAGCTGCTAAACACAAAAGTGCGCGAGTTTGAGAGCCAGGTTACCGGTCTCAAAAAGGACAGGGATACTGCTCAGTCTACGCTGGACAGTGCTCAAACAGGAAATCGACGCCTCACTATCGAGGTAGACACACTTTACGAGGAGCTGAGAGACATGAGGAAGGAGCTCATGTCCTTCAAAATGGCGAAACTCAGAAAAGTGAAGAGCCGAAATCGACTAACTGGTCGTCCGGCTTTTTCGTTGCCTGAGGCCATTTTATCACGGGGTGGAGAACACGAGCCACCCAGGTTGTCCCTGTCTCCGGCGCCGGGGGAGCCGCGGGTTCAGGATGAGGCTACGCCTCTGTCGTCCCGCGGTGGTCCTAGTCGGGGCTCTCAGCGGGGGATGCCTCCGACGTCTACCCGCAACCTCCCGGCGCCGCTCGTGGAGACTGCCGGAGAGCTGAGATCCCACCGCGACGTAGAGGGCCGATTAATGGACGCTGTGCGAGGCCAGCTCGCAGCGTTTTGGGAGCATGTCCAATATCTCCAGTTCATTTCTGGACTTGGAAGGAGAAGAGGTGGCCTTACGGCATCTTTTGCAGGGCAAGGGCGCTGTAGATAAGGACGCAGTTAAGAAGAACGGCGCTGGCTCTTCTACCACAACTGTTCCATCAAAGGGATATTCCCTTTTTTCTTCTCCTGATGGGGAAAAGAAAAAAGGAAAAAGGAGAAAGAAGGGAAAGAAGGGAGAGAGGCGGAGAGGAACACGCAGGCTCCGCCGACGAAGACAGCGCTCGCGCGCCAAACCGACCCGGCCCTTCTCGTCAGCCTCCCGCTCAACGGTTCTCCGTTGAGCTATCTGTGGAAACTTGTCCCAGGTAGTCAGCAAAAAAAAGGAGGAAAAAAAAGCAAGTTGTGGTGCTTCCCTTTTCTGAGAGCAGGAATCCCGCTGTTCCGGGAGTCAAACCCGGACAGCGTCTCTCTCAGCCTAAAGTGGGGAAATCTCCACGCTTTGCAGCTATCACCATATCTGCTTACGCTCTTGGTGCGGACGTGAGAGCGGCAGTGGCTGAGATGCGAAAAAGGTTGACTCTGTCGGAGTTTGGTATAGCCGAGGTCCGGCCAAAAAAGGCGGTCACCGGGGCTCTCATTATGGAGATAATCCCCGGTGAGAATAACAAGGCCAAGGAGGATAGGTTTTATGCTGCGATGGCCGCTTTGGCAAACACAGTGGGGGTGCGAGTCACAAGGCCTATGAAGACCTGCAAACTAAGGGTCCGAGGCCTCGATGACTCGATTACACCGGAGGAGATCAAGGATGCCGTGATAGCCGTTGGGAGTTGTCGGCCGACCGATGTGAAGGTCGGCCGAGCTCGCGCTTCCCCCAATCGACTATTCACGGCGTGGATCCAATGTCCAGTTGCCGCAGCGCGGAAGGTGGTGGACGCGGGATCCCTACTAGTGGGGCGGGTGAGAGCGCCGGGCGAAGTGTAGGAGCGACGGCCCCTTTAGTGCCACAGATGCCTCCGACGCGCAGGGAGTACAAACTCAGCTACTTTTCGTGGCGACGGAGCTTTACTTCGGTGGTCCTCGTGCCAGGCGGCAGCACAATCGATTTTTTTCTCTGCCTCTTTTCCCCCTTGTCTAGAAGTGCATCACCTGATATCACTCATAACAGTTTCCGACAGTTTTGCTTTTGTTGGGTTTCACGGCATTTTGCTACATTTTATGAGTTTTCTTCTGGTTCTTAAGTGTATTTTTGTGTATTTGTATAATTTTATGCTGAGATGTTTGTAAAGCCAGCGGCATATGATGTTTTTCTGTCCGCTAGATTTCTTGAATGCTGGCTGCCGTGCTGGCTAAAGCAAGAGCAAAAGCAAGTGTGGTGATGTATGATACAGTGCGAATGTTTTTATATTAAAAAAAACTTTTTAAATATATTATGTGAATATATGTGTACATTTAAAATTATGTTATTATATGTAAAGATAATATATCGTTATGTGTATTATTTTGTATATTTTCTGTTATATTATTTATATGATAATATATTTTTATTATTTTATAATATAGCATATATGCTGACAGTATTATTTAAAATGCACACGCACACAAAATACAATAAAAATATAAATAATATACCATAAAAAATATGCAATAAATAATATAAATAACAATATATGTATGCTCTTTCCATATAATAACGTAACTTGTAATGTACACACACATTTACACAATACATTCACAATGATTTTTTAAATATGAAAACATCCACACTACATGCACTGCACCATATACTACCGCACTTGCTCTGTTACACACACATAGTTGTGTTTCAGCACACCTATATACACCAAAATACACTTAAAAACTAGAAAAAACTCATGAAATGTGATTATCAATAAATAATAAAAACTATGTTCATATAAATAAAAATGTTACAATTTATTAGATTAAGTTATATGTGAATAAGTTTCTGAGCAATTATTAAATTTAACCGTTACTTCTATTATATAAAATTACAGAAAAATAGTTTATATACCAAAATGCTTTTTATTTATGTAGTAAATAAAACCATTTTTTGTATAACTATTTTGTAAAGTTACTTCATATAATAGAAATAATGGTTAAATTTAATAATTGCTCAAAAACTTATATTAATTCATTTTGCCTACATACGCGTGAGCGATTTGAACGCGGCGCCGGTACCCCCACTACTTTTTTTAGTTCGCAAAGAATGTGGTCCTCGCCGTAGACGGCGCTGAAAACTGTCCCCACTTTTCTTAGGAGTGAGTTTGTACCCCCTGCCGACGCGAACACGTCATTGCGATGTTCACGTACACCGCGCCAGAGAAGGATAGGAGGGGCCGGTGTTACCGGTGCGAAGAGCGAAGGCACGTTGTAACAACGTGCGTACAGGCCCCCCGATGCCCGTTATGTGCCGAACTCGGCCGGCCGGCAGCCCACCGACTCGGCAGCAAGGCCTGTGCTCCAATCCCAAAGGAGAAAGCCAAACGGACACAAAGAGCCGCTAAGGGTGGACCTGCACCCACCTCTGAGAAGGATGCAACTCCCGCCCTGCAGGCGCTAACTGCAACGCCGGAGTTAGCAGAGGGGACTAGACAGCCCTCTACGAGTAGAGCCCAGAAGGAGGCGATGAAGGTGGAGGAGTCACCGATGACGTAATGGCTGCTCCGCCTCTCTACCTGCAGTGCAACCTAAATCACTCCCGCGTGGCCCAGGACCTGATAGTCCAAAGCCTCGCGGAGTTGGATGGGGCGGGATCGTGGTCGGGATCCGCGGACGGCTCGGTCGCGGTGTATGTAAAATGGGGCACGCAGGGGAGGGCCACCGTCTTCTCTCCACTGGAGAGAGGCAATAACTTTCTCGTTGTGCAATAGGGGGAACTGGTGGTCGTGGGCAGGGACTTATACCGGTATGCAAAATACCGGTATTTTACCGGTATTTTTGGGTAATGGTATGAAAACCCTTATCCAAACCGAAATGCAGATATACCGGTATGACGTCATATCGGTATACGATATACCGGTATATTTACCCATATTTACCTATATTTACCGATAATTTTTTCGTGATTTTTTAAAAGTAATATCTTAAAACTATAAGTGTTGTCATTATGTTGATAACATTTTTTAATAATATAATGTTTATAAAAAACTGCCGCACAGAAACTTAATATTATTTAAATTATT
>NW_018021014.1:76853-80279 GCF_002006095.1 Pseudomyrmex gracilis | reverse complement strand
GTTTATAAAAAAAAGCGTCTTTATATTTTGTCGGTCTATAANTCCAATAAGCGGTAGGAAGATTACTTATGCAACAAAAATTGCTTTAATTAACCTATCTAATGTTTAAGAATACCATTAGTAGGAATACCGAAATAATACCGGTATTTTATTACGGTTTTCGGTAATATATCGGTTTCGGTACTATAACGGCAACGGTAAGACTCAATTTTGGTACTATATCGGTTTCGGTATACAGTCTCTAGTATAATACCGGTATTGAAATCATACCGGTATTAAGTCCCTGGTCGTGGGTGAGTACTTCTCGCCCACAGGGCCCTTCCATGAGTTTCGGGAGTACCTGGACGAGCTCAATCTTGTCGTTAGGCGGCACTTGGCTAGTCCGGTACTGGTTCTGAGGGACTTTATCTCCAAGTCCATCACTTGGGGTTCTCCCAGAACTGATGAGAGAGGAAGGGCACTCGAGGGCAGGGCACCGATAGCACAGATTTCTTTTGCGCAGATCAACAGTTGCACAGATCAACAGTTGCACAGATCCCGTTTGCCTAGATCCCGTTTGCACAAAAAACTTTTCTACAGATCCTGATTACACATAGTCGTTATTATTACATTTGCAAAGTAACTATTTCGTTTATATCACACTAATATAGTACATATGTGGGCGGGGGAGGGGCTCCGCCCGTCCCCCTGCACCCCCTCTCCGAAACATCTAACCTAAACAAATCTATAATATGTCTGTGTTATCGGGATTTGTACAAAAGTTATCTGTGCAAACGGGATCTGTGCAACTGTTGATCTGTGCTAAAGAAATCTTGGTTATCGGGATCCTCCCGCACTCGAAGACATGCTGGCGGCCTGCGGGCTCTCTGTAGTCAACAAGGGCTCGCAGCACACCTGCGTTAGGCGTAGCGGAAGGTCCAGTGTGGACGTTACATTCGCCTCCCCTTCGTTGGCTGCGCGCGGTGTGTCCGAGTGGCGTGTCAGGGATGACATAGAAACCCTCTTGGATCATAGGTATATAACCATGAGAGTCAAAGTGCTCCCTGTCCGCCAGCGAGGTCGCCGTTGGGCAAAAAGAAAGTCACTGTCCCAAAGATAAATCCTAAAGAAACTGGACCCACGTTTTCTGTCCGGTGCTGCTCAGATCGCGGCTTGGTTAGCTCCACCGACCGAGCCGCGTGACCTCCGAGCAGAACTTCGGTGGTTCCAGGACGTCGGTTGCTATTTGCGATACCGCAATGCCACGCTTCCAAGGACCACCGAATCGGAGATCGGTGTACTGATGAACGGACGAAATCGCTGGCCTAAGGGCCGAGTGCGTCCGTGCCAACCACCGGTGCACCCACGCCCATTGTCAACTCCCGGGTGACGACGAGGCGATCCGAGCAGCAAAAGCGGCGCACGAGGACTACTTCGCAGTACGCAAAGCCCTCAGAGCCGCTGTCAACAAAGCAAAGTCCCAAGCGTGGAAGGAACTCATGGAGACTCTAGACGCGGATCCGTGGGGGCGCCCATATCGGCTTGTGATGAACAAGCTGCGGCCGTGGATGCCCTCGATTACCGCGAGTCTCGACCCCCAGCTTCTCGAGAGAGTTGTGTCCACCTTTTTCCTTGACGGGAGGGGTGAGTGGCCATCTCGGGAGCCTGAGTTGGACTACGTGGCAGAGTGGTCCACTGACCTGGGGATCACGGAAGAGGAACTCCGCCGGGCCGTCCGTCGGATGACGCGGAAGAATATTGCTCCCGGTCCCGACGGCGTGCCCGGTAAGGTGCTGGACTTTGCCTTTGGACAAGGTCCCCTGGAAGACCGCCTCAGGCAGATCTTTACAAACTGCCTGAGGACAAGCTGTTTCCCCCCGAAGTGGAAGAAGGCCAATCTCGTTCTCCTCCGCAAGAAAGGTAGGCTTGCGGACTCTCCGTGTGCGTACCGGCCAATATGTTTGCTCGACGAGACAGGCTCTTGGAGCGTGTAATTGCCGTATGTCTCGTCAAGCATCTGTCACGGATAAGTCCCGACCTGGCCGACTGTCAGTACGGATTCCGTGAGGAGCGATCAACGGTAGATGTCGTCTCTTGGTTAAAGTCCCTCACGGACGCGTCGGTCAGGCAGGGGGGGAGGGCGTTGGCGGTGTCGTTAAACATCTCCAACGCTTTTGACTCCCTTCCCTGGAACAGCATAAGATGGGCTTTCAACCATCACGGAGTCCGATCCTATTTAAGAGAATTCTTGGAGACTACTTCCGTGACAGGAGGATACAGTACACTGGATACAGTACTCGTTGTGGCCTTTGGAGCAGATTGGGAGAAGACACGAAGACTGTCTCCAAGTCCACAAGACGGAGGCCATGTCGTGGACGGCCAAGAGACACCAGCCTCCGAGTAGGTGAGGCAAGGGTCGAGGTGGGTACAACCATCAAATATCTGGGTATACATCTTGATCCAAAGTGGCGATTCGACGAGCACTTTGCTCGTCTGGCTCCTCGGGTTCGCCAAGTGGCCAATTTCCTGGCCCGGCTATTGCCAAACCTCGGGGGACCGAAGCAGAAGGCCCGTCGTTTCTGTGTCAACGTGGTTCACGCGGTGGCTCTATATGGGGCACCGCTCTGGGCGGGAGTTGCAGCAGTGGCAGGAGCGCAGAGCAAGTTTGCCCAGCTTCTCGCCGTGCAGAGGACGATTGCTCTGCGCGTTATCTGCGGCTTCCGAGACGTAGCCACGGAAACGGCAGGTGTGCTGGCGGGGGTACCTCTTCTGGCTCTCTTGGCAAAAATGTACGCGACGAGATATGCTCGCCGCGTCGAATTGCTACAGGAGGATCTGGCAGAGAACACCCTGCGGGAAGCCCTCGCCAACTCGGAGCGCCAGGCCCGACAACAGCTGCTTCTGGATTGAAAGCAGCACTTGGATGAGTCTCGTGCGACAGTCCAAGAAGTTGTCGCGGTGGTTTGACCTCACATGGAGGTGTGGTTACAGAACGGGGACACCTCACCTACAAGGTAACACAAGTGCTCACCGGGAATGGTTGCTTCCATGGTGAGTACCTGCGTCGCATAGGCAAAGAGCTAACGGCACAGTGCTATGAGTGTGGGGCAGCCAGCGACTCGGTAGAGCACACCGTGGTCGAATGTCCACGGTGGAAAGACGACCGCCGAGAGCTGGCTGCCAATATTGGAGACAATTTTTTCCTGGAGGGCCTTCTTAAGGCACTCGCTTCCGGGGAAGAGAAAAAGTGAAGAGCGGTGGTCTCCTTTTGTTCCGTTGTGATGGAGCAGAAGGGGTGATACTCTATTGACCACAGTACGATTCGACACCGCTCGATTCGACACAGATTTATTCGACACGAAATTAATCGACACCGTACGATTCGACACGAAATTATTCGACACCGTACGATTCGACACGAAATTATTCGACACCGTACGATTCGAC
>NW_018021014.1:75409-76474 GCF_002006095.1 Pseudomyrmex gracilis | reverse complement strand
GTGTCGAATCGTACGGTGTCAAATAAATCTGTGTCCAATAATTTGGTGTCGAATCGATCGGTGTCGAATCGTACTGTGGTCAAACGGAACACGCCCGAGCAGAAGGAAGCTGCCGAGAAAGAGCGGGAGCGCGCTCTTATCTCTCGCTGGGGACTTCCGGGGCATGTGCGAGCGGTCCTACACGCTGTCCCGGAAAAGGTGGCATTGCGGTGTGTCCTGCGGTGTCACCAAAATCACGAGGAATCAAATGGGAGAAGGAACTCCTCCCTCCTCCTAAGCCCGAGGAAGGAACCTGCGCGCATCCTCTGACAGGCATTTTCGGGCCCTTCTCCGCCAAGAGCCGAGTGGCGACACACCGTAATGGTTTTAATGGGTATACCCCTCCTTCTTGCGAAAAGAAGGGGGAGTCCCACATAATCCTGATCCTCTTCCCCGGAGGTCAGGGTATCCGTAATGGATTTCCACTACGTATAAAAAAAAAGATTAGGTTAGCATCCCGGGCGGTTTCTCTTCACCTTGACGTGGTGCCCGGGCTTAGGAGCGGTGAAGCAAGGGGCTATACTAGCGGAGAAAATTTGATTCTCTGGCAGGGTCACCCATGCCAAGAAAGCCCTCATAGAGCTTCTGTACTAAGAGAGAAAATAGAGAAAGAAAAACCTCGAATAAAAACCGGGAATTCTCAGCTTCACTTAGCCCCTTATGCGGGGGCAACTGGGATATGGGAGAAAACCCTGACTTCAAATCCGGGGACGTCCAACCTTGTCAGCCACGGTGCAATAAGACTAGGGGAGTAAACTCTGACTAAAAATCCAAGGTGTCCAGCTCCGAGAGGCGTTTTCAGGCCGGCCACTGGATTAGAGGAAGGAAAACTCTGACTTTGTAACGGTGCAAATTGTTACGGCCGGGACCGACCATCCGTCCCGGCCAAAAACGCGGCGCTTAGCGCCAAATAATCACTCTAAAATCAGCGTATATTAAATATACGCTGACGGCTTGCGCGCCGCCCGCACCGCGCGTTTCCCCGCGCCATCAAGCGGCATGCGCGCCGCCCGCACCGCGCGTTTC
>NW_018021014.1:68882-73827 GCF_002006095.1 Pseudomyrmex gracilis | reverse complement strand
CGCCCGCACCGCGCGTTTCCCCGCGCCACGAAGCGACCTGCGCCCCGCCCGCACTGCGCGTTACTCCGCGCCTACAAGCGCCAGCCGTTACCGCGCCCGCACCGCGCGCTCCGCCGCGCCACGGAACTAAGATACGACAAACAACCAGCTGTTTGTCCGCTCATCCTTGTAAACCCCCGCCCCGGGGAAAATTCGGGTATAAAAGCCGGCCCGGAAATCAAGGAAATCAGATCTGCTCCGATCTCCGGGTCTAAGAGTAGCACTCAGGGAAGCTTCTTCTCGGTCGGGCAAACCGACAGCAACTCAGAGATCCGTTCCGCTCCGAGAGAATCTTAGATTCTCTGCCGGGTAAACCGACATCCGCTTCGCTCCGGGGAATCTTGTATTCTCCGCCGAGTAAACCGGCATCCGCTCCGCTCCGGGGAATCTTGTATTCTCCGCCGGGTAAACCGGCATCCGCTCCGCTCTAGGGGGAATCTTGTATTCTCCGCCGGGTAAACCGGCATCCGTTCCGCTCCGCTCCGGGAAATCTTTGGATTCTCCGCCGGGTAAACCGGCTTCCTCTCCGCTGCGTTCCGGGGAATCTTTGGATTCTCCGCCGGGTAAACCGGCTATCTTCCCGCTAGAAAAACCCTCCGGGAATCTCACGATTCTCCGCCGGAAACGCCGGTCTGCTTTCCATTGAAACCGTGCGTGGAGAATAGCGTTTTCTCCGTCAGGCCAACCATCTCTTTCCGTTGGAGCCGCTCCAGGGGAATAAGCAAAGAGCGACAATCAGAAAAGCCTAGTGTAGAAAAATCGGCCGAACGACAAAGTCTACTTCCGGAAGAAAGTGACTTTTTGGCGTGGTAAATATTTTTCCCCTAGAACCGATAAATAGTTTGCAACGCGACCGTATATAAATCTCTCTTTCAATAGAAAAAGAGACTTTCTCCGCGGTAAAGACGGTTTCTCGCGATAAGACGCGTTTTTGAGCGTTACCGCGGATCTTGCGCTTAAGGAAACAAAACCTCTAGCCAAGGCTCCCGAACGGCCTTGACCGAGTCGCGCCGTTTAAATCACCGCTTATCTGCATACCTTAGTTTTTGTATATATTCCCTTCTGGAGAATTGAACAAACCGGCTAAACACGTGACTTTCTCACGCATTATTTTGAGGATCACCGCACCGTGAATTCTTCCGTTTATTTTACTATTTTCTTTTTGTTATTTTTGTATATATTATTTTTAATTCTATTTTATTTGAATAAATCTTGTTCGTTTGTTACTTAAATTACCGAGTTCACTCTTTTTCTTACCTTTCCCTGAATCCGACAAGCTACTCCGCAGCAATTAAAAGATATAAAAAAACGGAATATTTTCTCACGAAAAATAGAACCGTTACAAACTGAAAAAAGAGCGATTCCCCCATTATTTGCCCCGCAAAAGTCCGGCGGGTCGCAGAGAGGAATAGCTGTCCGAATCTTGCAGTGGTCGTTCTCGTGGCAAACTGTGGTCCTCGGATGACTCGGAGGGTGAAAACGGCAGAGGCAACCAACATCCTGTCTTGTCGTTGAGCGAACAACGGCCGGGGCCCTTGCGCAGTTGCGATAGGCTTCCGTCCGACGCCGTCGTCACACTATTGTTGCAGGACGATTCCGACATGGAAGTCGAAGTCGTTGCTGTGAGCGGAGGTAGGGCCTGACCGGAGCAGAAGTTCCAACATCTCACGGGGTAGGATCCCTCTTTACAAGAAGAAAGACCCCGAGAAATAAAAGAAAAAGAGGGAGAAGCAGACCCCCTACCAATGGGGAGTATGTAGGCTTGGCAGAGGCCAAGCGTAAGTTGAACAAGCAGGAGGAAAAGGAGCTGGAGCTGCGGGCAGAACGCGAGCTCGCCGATAACTTCGAGGCTATCAAGATGGCAACTCGGTCGTCGGGCCATGCGCCTCTCCCTTCCTCTCAGTTCGAACGACCACCACTACGGGGTTCACTCCCAATCTTGGAGATTATCGTCTGGAATATGTCTACGTCACAGATTGTGCAACAATCTGGGAGATTGGCGGCATCCGTGGTGAGGATGGCCGTGACGTCAAAGAGGTTGAAAAGCACGTACATCAAAAACCTTAAAAAGGCAGCAATAAACATGGAAAAGGCCGTTCGAATCCTTGCCAGTCAAATGGACATTGAGGGAGAAATTCAGCGGCTGGAGAAACAAAACAGGCAGCTCCATGGTGAGGTCACCGAGCTGCGCGCGACTGTCGCTTCCTTGAGGTACGACAGAGACGCGAAACAAAATTGGACAGTGTCTCCCGAGAGAATGTCGTCCTGAAGCGCGAGGTTAACGCGCTTCATGACAAATTGCGTGACATGCGGCGGGAATCGACTTTGCTGAAAATGACAAAGTTTAAAACACCCGCCGCGGCGGAAAAGCCACCACCGCTCCCGCAGCGGGAGCCTAGACCGCGACGGTCCAAGACCCGACCGGAACCTTCCCGGAATCCAAGTCCGGAGGCCGATCGGGAAATGAACCTCTCTCTCCTTCCGGAGAGGGAGAAAGAGGTGAGCAATAAGGCAGCGAGTTCCCCGCCGGGTGTAAGCACTTGGCGGGGTGAAGAGGAACACCCTGCGGCGCAGCCAGTGGGGCTCAAAGACATTGAATCCCTACTTAAAGCTCACCGCAGGGAGATGAACAGACAGATAACGGAGAAATTGTCCGTGTTTTACGAACAGGTCGTGCATTGCCTGTCCGTGCGTGCTTCTTTGTGGGGTGAACCCCAAGGGAGGTTAGAGGGTGGTGCTGCGGTAGAAGTGGGACGCAGCGATCCTGTTATAATTTGCGCAACAAAAGCGCCGACGTCCCTACTTTCCGCCTCAACAGTAGATAAGGCCCTCAGCAAGGAGGCAAAGAAAAAGAAAAAGGGCAAGAAAGGAAACGGCGTTCATTTAGACACCGTTCAAATGCGCACTGTTCATTTGTACACAGACATATGCGCACCGTTCAAGTAGACACCGTTCACTTGCGCACCGTTCGTTTGTACACAGAAAGATGCGCACTGTTCAATTAGACACCGTAATAATGCGCACCGTTTATTTAGACACCGTAATAATGCGCACCGTTCACTTAGACACCGTAATAATGCGCACCGTTCAATTGGACACCGTTCACTTGCGCACCGTTTGTTTGTACACAGAAAGATGCGCACCGTTCATTTAGACACCGTTCACTTGCGCACCGTTCGTTTGCACACAGAAAAATGCGCACCGTTCATTTAGACACCGTAATAATGCGCACCGTAATAATGCGCACCGTAAATATGCGCACCGTAATAATGCGCACCGTAATAATGCGCACCGTTCACTTGGACACCGTTCATTTAGACACCGTTTATTTGGACCGTTTATTTATGTCTGTGTACAATTGAACAGTGCGCATTTGAACGGTGTCTAAATGAACGGTGCGCATTTTCTTGCGTGTCCAAATGCAACGTGTCTAAGTGAACCGTGTCTAAAATTCTGTGTCTATTTGCAACGTGTCTAATTGCAACGTGTCCAATTATACGGTGTCTAAGTGCACCGCTCCCAACAGGGCGACGGCCCGGAAAACCGAAGATTTCAGGTTTGACTCCTGGCTAAGGAGGTTTTTTCGCAATATTTTACAATTAGTTAGAAGGGTATACGGTGTCCTTCATATATATGTGATGCAAATCCAACATCTTATATAAAAGAAAAAAATTATTTTGAAGTATATACGTGTATACATATGTATATATTTAAAACACATTCACGCACAACATCCTGCAAACGGCTCTTCATGTCCCTATATTCATATATTATTACTTTAGTAAACATTAAGTTTAAACGGCGGCCATATATCAATGTTAATCTGCACGGACAAGAAATTGAGGCGCTGTTAGACACAGGCGCAGACTTGTTGTTCATCAACAAGAAAACCGCTGAATTGAGACAGAGTCTTGGATACAAGGTAAAAAAAATCAAGACGCAAATAAACTTGTAACGATGTAAATCGTTACGGCCGGGACCGACCCACCGTCCCGGCCCAAAAACGGCGCATAGCGCCAAAATAAACTTATCAAAACTGCAGCATGTATAAAATACATGCTGCCGACTTACGCGCCGCCCGCACCGCGCAAACACCGCGCCACAAGCGACCTGGGCGCCGCCCTCCCTGCGCGCTCCCTGCGCCAACAAGCGGCCTGCGCGCCGCCCGCACTGCGCGCTCCCCGCGTCTACAAATGCCAGCTGATACCGCGCCCGCACCGCGCGCCCTGCCACGCCACGAAACATTCAGCGTACCAAATAAACAAATGTTTTCCGCGCATCTTGTCAACCCCGCCCGCGGAAAACTGCGGGTATAAAAGCCGGGCCAAAAACCGAAAAGATCAGATCTGCTCCGATCTCAGGATCTAACGAGAAGCACCTAGAGAAGCTCCTTCTCGGTCGGGCAAACCGACAGCGACTCTGAGATTCAAATATCTACGGGAGAATAAGTCTCTTATTCTCTCCGCTGGGCAAACCGGCATCCGTTCCGCTCCGCTCCGGGGAATCTTTGATTCTCCGCCGGGTAAACCGGCATCCGCTCCGCTCCGCTCCAGGGAATCTCTGATTCTCTGCCGGAAGAACCAGCTCATTCCGCTAGATCCGCTCCAGGGGAATCTCGTATTCTCCGCCGGGCAAACCGTCTCATTCCGCTAGATCCACTCCAGGGGAACGAACGAATAACAGCGCTGTGTTAAGCCTAGCGAAGAGGGCCGGCCGATCATCGAAGATCACTTTTCCGTAAGAAAGCGATTTTTATGCGATGTAAATAGTTTTCCGAATTTGACTGGGTATCTTGCGATTTTGATAAACTCACTTTTCAAGGGGTGATACTCTATTGACCACAGTACGATTCGACACCGCTCGATTCAACACAGATTTATTCGACACCAAATTATTCGACACCGTA
>NW_018021014.1:61719-68547 GCF_002006095.1 Pseudomyrmex gracilis | reverse complement strand
TCTGTGTCGAATCGTACGGTGTCGAATAATTTCGTGTCGAATCGTACGGTGTCGAATAAATCGGTGTCGAATCGTACTGTAGTCAAACGGAACACGCCCCTTTTCAAGCACCAGCGATTTAATCATTTTTACTGAAACTTATTTTTAGTACATTATATTTCTTTTTCTTTCTTTCTTTTATTGTAAATATTCTTCTTCTTGTTTTTAGTAATAAATTCTATTATTGTTCTTGTTCCGAAATTAACCAAGTGCACTTTATTTTTGTTTTCACCCTGATCCCGACGAGCTATTCCGTAGGTAATATTAAAAGTAAAAGTAAATATTAAAAGAAAAGTAACTTAAACAAAACGGAGGTGCCTAAACAAAAGAAAAAGTAGGACCGTTACGTGGCGCCCGAACAAATGAAATAAAACAGAGTAAAAACAGAGTGACTTAAATACCAAATAGCAACTGTACAACCGAACTTGAGGTTTGGTAGCAATTCAGAGCATTTCGTTTTCTTTTTTCTTTTTTGTTTTTTGTTTTTTTTGTTGTTCCGGAAAGTTTTGTTACAGCATCCTGAAATTCAACGATGGCATGGATACAGAAACTCTTTAAAAAACAATTGATCAGCGAACTGACGACTCGAGAGATCGACTCAACAGGGACGATCAAAGAGTTACGCCAAAAACTAAGAACGTTCTCGAGAAAGAATCCAGCATATTCAGGGATACAGGGGGCAACAAACAAAATGCAGAATCCACCAGCACCACCGACACTCGACGCAGGGAAAGCAATGAGCCAACTGCGTAAATGGGGAATACAATTTGACGGGAAAGATCTACTGGGCTTCCTCGAGCACATTGAGGAGTTAGCCGAGGCAGCCGGATGTCCAGACGAGATTTTACTCAAGTCTCTGCCGATTTCGTTACGCGAAGAAGCGCTGTTGTGGCATACAAACAACAAAGCTTTCTTTGACACTTGGCAACGATTCCGGCAAGAATTTATAAATCAATACCTGTCACCAGCTTTCCGAGAAAAACTGACAACAAAGGTACTCAAGCGGTAACAGCGGCAAAACAAACTATTCAAGACGTATGCCACCGAGCTGCTCACAAAAATGTGCCGGGCAGGAGAATTCACGACAGAACAACAGCTCCAGCGGCTGTATGCCAATATGGCGCCCGACTTTAAGTTTTACATACGTCGTGGAAATTTTTAAACAATCGGCGGAGTTAACAGCATTGGTCGCCGAGTACGAAGAGCTTAAGGAACAGAAGAGGGAATTCCGGAAACCACCGGTAGCTACCGCAGCGGCAGTATATAATCGGGCAGAATGCTGCTGACGCTGCAAGCAACAGGGGCATACGAGGCAGCAGTGCCAGAGACCGGCGAAGAAATTCTGTTTGCAATGCGGTAAAGACGGAGTGCTGACAAAGGACTGTCATCCACGTCCGGGAAATGCCGCAGAGACCGGGGAAACTGCCGCAACAAGCCAATCTAACCAATAATTAACTTTAAACCGCGGCCATACATATGGATTAATTTTCACGGAAACGCCATAAAGACACTGTTAGACACTGGATCCGA
The DNA here is from genome assembly GCF_002006095.1 of Pseudomyrmex gracilis. Lineage (NCBI taxonomy): Eukaryota > Metazoa > Arthropoda > Insecta > Hymenoptera > Formicidae > Pseudomyrmex > Pseudomyrmex gracilis. Next base: position 66,978 of record NW_018021014.1, on the reverse strand, counting down.
CTTGTCATTTATTAATAGTGAAGCCGCAGCGTTGGCACAAAAGCAGGATTACGCTGAAAGGGCCGTGGAAACGGAGATAACAGTGACCGATGGGAACCAGTCCAGCGTCAAAGCGGCATACCGATTAAAAATCGAGTTTGGAGGAAAAAGATATAAGTATAGATTCTTAGTAATGCCGGGATTGCCAACTCCAATGCTCATTGGATTAGACCTATGGCATAAAATGAGGCTACCAATCGTACCAGCAAAAGAAGATAGCCGGAGGAAAAATAGAAAAAATCTGGATATGTTTTTCATGACAGAAGGATTGTCGCCAGTGGCAAGTAACGAAAGAAAGCAACTGGAAAAGTTCCTAGACAAGGAGGTGCAACAGTTCAGAAACGTCAAGGGGCCAACGAACGTCCTTCATCACCATATCCGGCTAAAAGAGGATACACCAATCAAACAAAGATACCGGCCGCGGAATCCAGCAATGCAGACAGTGATCGACGCAGAAGTAGACAAAATGCTGGAAGAAGGGATAATCGAACCATCCTAAAGTGCATGGAGTTTACCGGTAGTCATTGTTAAAAAGAAAACTGGAGAATATCGCTTCTGCATTGACTTCAGAAAGGTCAATGAGGTTCACGGAGAAAGATGCCTACCCGCTACCGCACATCCCGGCAACACTGGACAAATTAAGAGGCGCCCGGTATTTGTCCACAATTGACCTGAAAAGCGGGTACTGGCAAGTTTCACTGACACCAGAAAGCCGAGCAACGGCATTCACGGTACCAGGCCGAGGGCTCATGCTATTCCGCGTGATGCCGTTCGGTTTGCACTCGGCTCCCGCAACATTTCAACGACTGCTGGATACAATCCTAGGATCGGAGCTCGAACCGCGCGTGCTAGTATATCTAGACGACATCATTGTAATCAGCAGAACATTTGACCAGCACCTCGCGCTTCTAAAAGAAGTATTTCGGCGTCTTCGGGAAACAAAGCTAAAGCCGAATCCGGACAAATGCCGGTTCGGACAAGAACGACTAAAATACCTGGGACACGTGATCAACGCGGAATTCAAACAGATTCAGAAAAAATTGAAGCGATCACAGAATGGCCGACACCAACGAATCTCCGAAAAGTGAGACAATTCCTGGGTGTGGCATCTTGGTACCGCAGATTTATTAAGGACTTGCAATAATCGCAGCACCGTTAACACAGCTCACGAGGAAAAATATAAAGTGGCACTGGAAAGACAATCAGAAGCAAGCCTTCCAGAAATTAAAATGAATACTGACTACCACACCAGTACTGGCATGATTTCTCCGGATTGTCCGGATTTCTCTAGACAATTCATTCTCTAGACGGACGCAAGCACGCACGGCCTTGGGGCAGTGCTAACACAAAATTCGGAATTAGGCGAACGAGTGATAGCATATGCAAGCCGAACACTGAATGGCGCCGAGAAAAATTACAGCACGACCGAGCTAGAATGCCTCGCCGTCGTCTGGGGCATACGGCGAATGAGAATGTACCTCGAAGGATATAAATTCATAGTCATAACAGACCATCAATCACTAAAGTGGTTACAGCGGCTGGAGAAACCAACCGGTCGACAAGCACGATGGTTATTCGAACTCCAACAATATACCTTCAAGGTGAGATATAGAAAAGACGCACTAAACAAGGTAGCGGATGCGTTATCACGGAAAAACAAAATATGCAACGTCCAGATCAACAGACCATGTACATGGTACAGCCGCATAATGAGAAAGATGACAAAAACACCGGAAGACTTGACCGATTACCAGATACGCATCGGGCAACTGTACAGGCACGTACTACACAGTCTCTATTTCCGCAAAACCGAACTAGTCAAACAGTGGAAACGATGCGTTCCAAAAGAAGAACAAGACGAAAATATGTCTCGTTTTCATGACGAATCAACCGCGGAACATCTAGGAGTGGCGAAAACTATAACACGAGTGGCACAGATTTACTACTGGCCGGGCATATTCCAGGATATAATAAAATACGTCCGGACATGCGAGAACTGCTTGCGTCACAAAATTACACCGACGAAGCCAGCCGGGAAACTCCACACAAAACCTGTCGATGCACCATGGCAGCAAGTAACCATCGACCTCATCGGCCCGCTACTATGGTCGACTCAAGGGTGTATTTGGCTGTTTGTGATGCAAGACAGATTCACCAAATGGGTGGAATGTAAACCGCTCCGCAAAGCCACTGGTTCCGCCGTGACAACAGCGTTGTACGAGCAGATCGTGCTACGACATGGTTGTCCGAAAGAGATAATATCAGACAAAGGCACGCAGTTAAAATCGAAGCAAATGTTTGAAATGTTACAAAGCCTAGGAATTCGTCATCGATTCACACCAGCCAGGACACCACAATGCAACCCGGTGGAAAGGACAAACAGGTCAATCAAAACAATGATAGCGCAATTCGCACCACGCAGTCAAAAACGGTGGAAGAAAAAAATCCCAGCACTGCAATTCGCGTATAACACGCCCCGACACGAAGCAACCAGATACTTGCCGGCAAATTTAAATCACGGCCGAGAACTACCGCGTCCGAATGCCAACGACCGCCCGCTACGAGCCGCCGCCGCCGCACCTCATGTACTAAAGACACGACTAAAAGACGCATTCGAGCTAGTCAAGATACATTTTGCCCAATCGTTTCAACGCCAAGCACAGTATTATAACTTGCGTCGACGAGAGTGGAGACCTGAAATAGGGGAAAAAGTTTGGAAACGTGTTTATCCCCTGTCAAATAAAGCACAAGGATTTAACGCAAAGCTCGCGCCGCGTTACGTTGGGCCTTTAAAAGTCAGACAATACATTTCACCGGTGATAGCAGATTTACAAGACCGTCAAAACAAATGGCACGTTCACGTGCGAGATTTAAAAAGACTGCGCCCGGCCGATCAAAACAACGACGAGAATAGCGAAAGTGAAACAGAAATAGACAAAACCAAAGCACGGTGTATATCAACAATAAAGATCAAGGACGGTCACTATAAAGAAAACAATTTCTCGCCTATAAAAGCCGTGAAGAAATTCAGGAAGGTATCAATCGCAAAAATGAGCGCGGACCAAGCGTTAGAGCAGCAATACTCGGAAATGCCAGACGAAACTCTCGATTATTCGAGAGTATTGTACATCTGGTCGAGGAAAAACCAGCACCACCGAAATCGAAACCGGCAAGAAATCGCAGACAGGTGCTAAAGAATCTTTTCAGGGACTCCAACCTTGATGAAGACCTTGACGGGCCAACGACAACGGTTCCCGCCAGGGTAATTCCGGAAACGGCGCAGAAGATACGCAAATTGACGGCGCCAGACGTGAACCGCCGCCGAGCCACCACGCACCAGGCTCGCCATACATGGAGAAAGGTCAAGGCGGAAGTGCACGACGGGCGGTGGACTCTCCGATTGGACAGCCGAGGACGGCTGAAGACGTGTAGAAACACGTCTTACCCCTAAAGAGAGAAAAAATGTACCGATGTAAATCGTTACGGCCGGGACCGACCATCTGTCCCGGCCCAAAATCGGCGCATAGCGCCAAAATAAACTTATCAAAACTGCAGCATGTATAATATACATGCTGCCGGCCTACGCGCCGCCCGCACCGCGCAAACCTCGCGCCAACAAGCAGCCTGCGCGCCGCCCGCACTGCGCGCTCTCCGCGTCTAAAAGCGGCATGCGCGCCGCCTGCACCGCACGCTCCCCGCGGCAACAAGCGACATGCGTGCCGCCCGCACCGCGCGTTTCCTCGCGCCTACAAATGCCAGCTGATACCGCGCCCGCACTGCGCGCCCCGCCGCGCCACAAAACATTTAGCGCAACAAATAAACAAGTGTTTTCCGCGCATCTTGTCAACCCCGCCCGCGGAAAACTGCGGGTATAAAAACCCGACCAAAAACTGAGAAGATCAGATCTGTACCGATCTCCGGATCTAACGAGAAGCACCTAGAGAAGCTCCTTCTCGGTCGGACAAACCGACGGCGACTCTGCCATCCGATCCGCTCCGGGGAATCTTAAATTCTTTGCCGAGTAAACCGGCATCCTCTCCGCTCCGTTCCGGAGAATCTTTTGATTCTCTGCAGAGTAAACCGGCATCCGCTCCGTTCCGCTTCACGGAATCTCTGATTCTTTGCCGGGTAAACCGGCATCCGCTCTGCTCCGCTCCAGGGAATCTCTGATTCTCTGCCGGAAGAACCAGCTCATTCCGCTAGATCCGCTCCAGCGGAATCTCGTATTCTCCGCCGGGCAAACCGTCTCATTCCGCTAGATCCGCTCCAGGGAAACAAACAAATAACAGCGCTGTGTTAAGACTAGCAAAAAGGGCCGGCCGATCATCAAAGATCACTTTCCGTAAGAAAGCAATTTTTAAGCGATGTAAATATTTTTCCGAATCTGACTGGGTATCTTGCGATCTTGATAAACTCACTTTTCAAGCACCAGCGATTTAATCATTTTTACCGAAACTTATTTTTAGTACATTATATTTCTTTTTTTTTCTTTCTTTTATTGTAAATATTCTTCTTCTTATTTTTATTAAGAAATTCTACAGGGTGACCCAGTGAAAATGACCACATTTCTTTTTTGAATAACTCTGGTGGTAACACTGCTACAGGGACGAACGCGCGCTCTATGGTTAGTAGAGACCTGGGAGATTTCTGTTATCAACATTTTAGTAATCATGGAACGTTTCACTGCAAAAGAACGAGCATTTTGTGTAGAAGCGTATTTTCGAGATAAATCGGTTGTGAAAGTTCATAGAGCGTTTCGTAAACAGTTCAAAATTAAAAGTAATGAATCTGTTCCTACGCGAAAATTTATCCTCAGGTGGGTTGAAAACTTCCGTGAAAGTGGCAAGACGACTGATAAGATTCATCCAGGTGCCAAAAGAACAGTTCGTACACCGAAAAACATCGAAAAAGTTTGTCAAATTTGCCAAGCAATAAAAATTAGTCCAACTCGTTCCGCTCGCCGTCACGCAGCTTCTTTAAAGTTATCAAGGGAATCTGTGCGTCGAATTCTAACCTCAGACTTGAACCACCATCCATATAAGTTGATCACTCAAGAGTTGAAAGAAACTGATTACAGACAGAGATTACTTTTCGCCGAAAACATGTTAAAGAAATTGGACGATGGTGAGATTGATTTAAATAATCTTTTAATGAGCGATGAAGCTCATTTCGAACTCTCTGGATCGGTAAATAAACAAAACTTTCGGTACTGGGCAAGTG
>NW_018021014.1:58030-61199 GCF_002006095.1 Pseudomyrmex gracilis | reverse complement strand
CATCATTTGAAGGATGTAATATTCCATAAATAATCTCCCATGTTTCTACTTTTCAAAGATTTTTTTGTTACTTTTATATCTGTAATACTTTTTTTGTTATTAAAGAAATAAATGTGGTCATTTTCATTGGGTCACCCTGTATTATTGTTCTTGTTCCGAAACTAACTAAGTGCTCTATTTTTACTTCACCTTGATCCCGACGAGCTATTCTGCAGCTAATATTAAATTAACTTAAACAAAACGGAGTAAGTCTAAACAAAAAAAAGGAGGACCGTTACAAACCTAGCAGACGGGAACCGATCAAATGTTGACGAAGCATATCGCCTCAGGATAGAATTTACGGGTTAAAAATACAAGCACTGTTTTTTAATTATGCCAGATTTACCGACGCCTATGCTAATAGGCGTAGATCTGTGGCAGAAGATACGGTTTTAATCAATGTGCACATAAACTGCATAAACGCATCGAACGCACCAACTGCCTTAAGTCAGAGCAGAAGCAGTGAATGCGCTAGGAAAAATGTTGAGAATTCAGTACGGTTAGTACAATCTATGGACTTCTTAGCTTTATCAAAGCGCTTTCAATGCGCGCATTGGTTTAATCAAAACAACTTTCTATGCAGTCTATGCACTTCATGGGTAACTCGGAACGCAGCCTAAGTCGCTTTGTAATTATCCAACAATGAAAAATATGGTTTTAGCTTGTCCGTGTCCGAAATGACGTTAAGTGAATTGCTTTATAATTTGATGTGTATCATTTCGGAAACGGATCTCTTGAAGAAGGAAGATTCTGTGTCCAAGACTTTGTTGTGCGCCAATTTTTGTAAAGAAAAAGTTAAGAAAGGTGAGGCCATTGAGCAATGTAATGAGACATCACTGTCATTGCTCAATGACCTGGGCAGGTTGCAGAAAGGTAGCAGTTTTAGGAAGAACTGCTGGTTGCCGCCGGGTGCGACACATCGCCGCATTGTCCGAAGTGCAACGCAGCATGTGTCGACAACGGCACCGGTAGCTAGCACGGCCGTTGCTAGGACCGGTGGGCCTGCTGAATCAGCGCGATCGATCTACTATAAATCGATCGCGCGGATGAAGCAGGAGGAGACCGTGGTTAGACTGCTAGCTCACTGTGTGGCTCCGCAAGCCGGAGAGTTTACCGCAGTGAGATACAGCCGTGTAAGATACAGAAGGAGTTGTAATCAGAGAAATAAAAGACAAGAATACAAGTTCGTGTTCTGAACTTCATCTTGACCACCCGACCTTCCTCGACATCCAACAACTTTGATATTTTGCCAATTGAAATTGTGGTCCGTGTCAATTCTATGCTATGTAACTACAGAAACATTCTCCCCGCGACGATTAATTTGATTTTTGTGTTTATAAACCCTAGTCTTGAGTTGTCTCAGTCTGGCCTACATACAAAGCATTGCAATCATTACATTGCAACTTATAAACTACGTTTTTTTGGTCAATATTTACAGGATCTTTGATATTTTTTATAAATCAATTCAATTTAGTGAGACTTCTATAAGCGAACATATTTTTACCTTCCGTTTTCAACGATTTTGAAATTGTGTGCAATATTTTAGTTATTAAAGGCACGTCAAAATACTTTTTATCGATTTTGAAGTTGGTTTGGACAAACTGGTCGATATTCCGGCAATTTTGTTTGCAATCAAATATTGTACTCGGTCATTAATGACTTTAAAATTTATTTCCAACGGATAGTTGTTGGAGATGAGAATATTGAGTATAAATTTTATATTTTTTGCTTGAAACACAGGGTGGGACACCAATAAAGCTTTGTCTAGCATTCCGATAATAGTTTTTAGTTTTCAGAAGATTGGGTGTGAAGAGTGATGATTTAAATACCTGTCCGAATATGTGGGTTTATAATACCAGTTGCACATGATTGTCCCGTTAGTAAACACAATCAATTTGACGTCTAAAAAGCTGAAAGAATTTCCATCCTGCGTCTCAATCGTCACCTTTAATCTGTCATTATATTCGTTAAAAGGATCCAAAAGATAATTTAAATTGTTGGCGGGCGCGGTTAAAATATTGTCATCCACATAACAGTAATGAAAAAAGCGGGTCTAAATTTAAATTTTTTTAAAACGGAAACATCCAAATCTTGCAGTATTATATCCGCGATAATAGGGGACAACGTAGAACCCATCGATACCTCAAAGGTTTGCTTATACACATTACACAGCCACACAAAAAAAAATGTTCTGGCCTGGGGGTCAAACCATGTTTACTATATGTTTTTGGGGTCGCTGAAACCAAATCCGAAGTCCATTTAACCTTATCACATCAGGTTTTGAACATAACCTCAAAAAACCTATAATTCAAGCCCAATTAGCCAGTTATACCAAATATATTAAACCAATTAACTCTATAACCTCTTAATTCTTAAACCCCATAACCCCTTAACCTTAAATTCCAATAACATTATAACTCTCATAGCATAACCTATCATGGCCTAGCATTTCTACAAGACTCATCTCGCACAAGATCAGTCATTTTTGACTTGAAAACCAGTGTATTGAACTATTTTGTATTATCCCAACAAAATAAATGATCTACACAGCGAGGGTATTTCTATACATGTTGTTGTTTATTTTCTCGACCTACCTCCATATCCAGAGTAGTGTCTCATCTGTATCTGCATCCAGGGCACCTCTACGCGGTGACAGCGGGCAACGGAGCAATTTCGTTATCCGGCTGAGTCTCTGAATCACGGCGTATTTGATGGACCACAAATTAGAACTATGTTTAGAGATACTACTTTTGTTAGTACAATGAATTGATTGGAAAATGAAGCCTGGCTTAGTTTCAAAGCAGTGGCCCAGAACTTTTTGGGAAATACAAAAAGTCCTGAATATAAACAAATCATTGCAAAAATGATTACAGACTTTCAAACGCTTGAATGTCTAATAAATTTAAAATTACATTTTTTGCACTCCAACCTTGAAAAATTTTTTGACAATCTTGGAGACTTTAGCGAAGAGCAGGGCGAACGATTTGGGTGATACTCTATTGACCACAGTACGATTCGACACCGCTCGATTCGACACAGATTTATTCGACACCGTACGATTCGACACCAGATTATTCGACACCGTACGATTCGACACGAAATTATTCGACACCGTACGATTCGACACCAG
>NW_018021014.1:54944-57480 GCF_002006095.1 Pseudomyrmex gracilis | reverse complement strand
AAAATATGATGGCAGATTTCTGCTGGATGCTAAAGAGAGACACACAGAAAGATGCTAGAAAGCGCAAACGGAACCCATTGCACAGATCTTTCGATCAAAAAAGAACCTGTTATAGTTCGAAAAAAGAGAATGACTAGAATTTTATATATCTGTTATTTGTTATTTGTTATTTATTTATTTATTTATTTATTTATTCATCGGTTTACCTTTAAAATAGCTCTTAAAAAGGCTATATGATGTACAAAATCCGTTCGTGCAACCTTCTCGTGGTGTACATTGGGTAACGCTAATGCCGACGGTTCCACATTTGTTTTCTGAGCATACAATATAAGGTTATGGGTTTACGAGGTTATAGGGTTATTGGAATTTGAAGTCAAGAGATTAACGGGTTAAGAGGTTCAGAGTTATGAAGTTGAGGAGTTATAGAGTTAATTGGTTTAATATATTTGATATAACTGGCTAATTGGGCTTGAATTATAAGTTTTTTGAGGTTATGTCCAAAACCTGATGTGATAGGGTTAAATGGACTTCGGATTCGGTTTCAGCAAGCTCAAAAACATATAGTAAACATGGTCTGACCCCCAGGCCAGAACTTTTTTTTGTGTAGCTGTGTTATTGTTGAACAAAAAATAAGTGAATGACAAAACGAATTCTACCGTCTTCAAATCAGAGAGAGCGATCTTTGTTTTGAGTCAAATGTATTTCTATCTAATTGTGATGCTTTGCATGGCTAAATCAATCGGAAAATTCGTAAATAATGAGACCATGTCTAAAGACATGAACGTGATTTAACTGCAGCACAACGTTGCCTAGTTTATGGACCAAATCAAGACTGTTATTGATATGGCTATCAGTTAACGGAATACTCTTGACAATGATATTGTGTAAATACTCAGCAAAACAATGTAGGGAATATTAATGGAAAATACTAATTATCAATTGGGAGCACAAATTAATTCCGTCCAGTTTTTTGTGTTTAAAAATGCATTTATTTCAAAACAAAAGAAATGAACAGATTAATTAAAGTATTGTCCATCGCTGGCTACTAGGTTTTCTCATTTTTCCGACAATTTTTGAATTTCATCTTGAAAAAATTACTTGTCTTTGGAAGCGATTCAAATTTGGAGTCAATTTTCGATTTCTGCGAAAGAAGTGAACCGATGACCTGCTAAATCGTGCTGCATCCTTCGGACTAGTAATCAGAAGGAGCAATATCCGGAGCAATATCCGGAGAATACGGCGGGTGCGGTAAAACATCCCATTTGAGCGTTACTAAATATTTTTTTACGACTTTTGCGACATGAGGCCAAGCGTTATCATAAAAAAAAAATAACCTTATCATAACTTTGCTTGTATTCCGGCCGTTTTTCTCGCAATGCACGGCTCAAACGAATCAATTGTAGCCAATACAGATTGTCTGTAATGGAATCGCCAGCTTTCAGAAGCTCATAGTGAACAACACCCTTTTGGTCCTACCAGATACAGAGCATAATTTTCAAACCATGAATGTTCAGCTTTGGTGTTGATGTTGAGATTGATGGCAAAGATTGACTGGGCTTAGCGTAATATTTTTTCTTCTTGGGGTTGTGGTAGAATATTCACTTCTCATTTCCAGTCACAATCCCATGCAAAAAACCTTTTCTTTATTGCCTCTGAATCAGCAACTCGCAAATGGAAAATCGCCTTTTAACGTCTCTCAGTTTCAGTTCATAAGGCACCCAATTTCCTTGTTTTTGAATCATTCCCATGGCTCTCAATCGTACAGAAAAGGCTTATTGAGTTACTTCCAATGATTCTGCAAGCTCCTCTTGTGTTTGACTCTGATCTTCGAGTAATATCTCCACGTCTTTGTCTTCGAATTTTTTTGATTGTCCAGAGCGAGGATTGTCTTCAACGCTGAAATTTCTATCCTTGAAACGTCAAAACCGATCCCTATCTCTGTTCCTCCTTATATAAATGTGTTAGAAAACTTAATAACAAAAAATAATTCTTTATTGTTTCTCGAGGGGAAAACAGGGAGAGGGGCGTAGCCCCCCCTACCTACACACTTACAATATGAAGAAAATATACATAATGTCAATATACATAAAAAAAAATTTATTTATGAAACTTTTTTTGTCTATAACTTTTTTATGAAAAACGAGTGACGGCTAAAAGCTTTTATTTTCGGAATTCTACATTTTTTCACCGGCGGCACTATATTTAACGCGTCTACTATACTGTCAACAAATTGTTTTGCTTTTATACTAACATTTACATCTTGACTTTTTTGTAGATTATTTTCTAGTAATCTAATAAATTTATTTACATCACATTTTGTTTAGCTTCTAGCACTAAATTCTCTATAATTATTTTCAGGTTTACTTGCAGTCAACTCAACTTTTAGCCACGCTTGATCCGTAACTTTAGGTTTGTACATTACTTGTACTAGTAAAGTAGAGCGGGTTCCGTTTGACCACAGTACGATTCGACACCGCTCGATTCGACACAGATTTATTCGACACCAAATTATTCGACACCGTACGATTCGACACCA
>NW_018021014.1:14720-54399 GCF_002006095.1 Pseudomyrmex gracilis | reverse complement strand
GAATCGTACGGTGTCGAATAATTTGGTGTCGAATAAATCTGTGTCGAATCGAGCGGTGTCGAATCGTACTGTGGTCAATAGAGTATCACCCGTAAAGTATCATTATTAGCAAAGATTAGATCTATAATTGTTTAAATGTCTTTCGTGATTTTCGGTGGTTTATTAACTCACTGTCTCATACTTAGACACATCATTGTCGCTTGCAACTTCTTCGCATACAACGAGTTCATCATACGGTCTATATAAAAATCTCCTCTTACCATACATTCTCCTTTTAATGTTAATTCCTCTACTACAACTTCCAGAAATTTCACAAAGTCATCATGAGATGCACTTGGCAAGTGATATATTACCATAATCACTCCTTTATATAATTTTTCTTTTATTTCTACTGCTACACACTAACAGGTCATTTCTAATTTTTTTTATTATTATTATATTATATTTAATATCGTCTTTTATATGTAAAACAACTCCTTCTGTATTTCTATTTTTAACATTACACCTAATCATGCTATAACCCGGAACATTCACTTTACTATCTTTAATTTCCTCGGTCAACCTGGTTTCCGATAATACTAAGAACGCAGAATTTATTTTCTTTAGTATCTGATGTTGTATATTATCTTTATGCGCTGTTAAACTTTGAGCATTTGTATATATTATTAGCTCTGCCTCTTCTTGTAGTTGCTACTTAGCGTCTTCCCAGCCGGCTCTCCTCTTCTTCTCTTGTAGTGCTCTTAAAAGTCAGACATTCTGGACTAAGAGCGTCATGTTTGTAATTTACCTTTAGGTTGCATGTTCGATTTTTAAACATACAAGTTACACACTTCTTTTTTGTTGCTGTGCAGTCAATCGAACATTGATTTCCTGCACATTTGTGACAGGTTTCATTTCTCGTATAATTCTTTGCAATATAATAATACCTCTGTGACGGGACGAGTCCCGTCACTTGCATATAGTTTGTAAATAGTGTATTATAGTTTCTTTTCTTTTCGTTTTGTTAAATAGATGTATAATATAACACGCACGCCTACCATAATTCCGACGACCTTCCTATAGAACGCCTATTCCTGCGAACTAACCGATAGTATAAGGCGCGGAATTATAGAATAAGAGCGCACGTGTACAGAAGAAGACCGGTGCCAGTAGGACACGGCACAGGTGCGTGATACGGCGCGCAAACAAGCACGTACCGCACGCCGACCCCGGACGGACCATAGGCCGCTCCGGGGTATAAAAGCCGAACGATTTCGGCAGTCGAGACCAGTTCCTTTCCCGAGCTCTCGAGGCAGTGTTTCCAAGAGCAATCCTTCCTGAAGCCAAAGCGTAGTCTCGGTGCAGATATCCTGACCGTCCGGTCGAGGCGTAGTCTTGACTCACCCGGTGCCAGAGGCGTAGTCTCGGGCACATCCTGACCGTCCGGTCGAGGCGTAGTCTCGACTCACCTGGTGTCAGAGGCGTAATCTCGGACACATCCTGACCGTCCGGTCGAGGCGTAGTCTCGACTCACCTGGTGTCAGAGGTGTAATCTCGGACAAATCCTGACCGTCCGGTCGAGGCGTAGTCTCGACTCACCTGGCGCTTCGGCGCACACCATCTCCGTCGGCTGTCCGAGCCGCGGAAACTCAATCGGCCGTTGTAACCGCCACTTCAAGAACAGTCGTTCTTACGACTCCACAGTCGTTGTCACGACTCCACCGGCCGTTTTCACGGCCCGGAACATCTTTCGGATACCAGCATTCCCCCCGTTTTTGTAAATATACCCCGTAGGTTAAGATCTAGTAATAAGTCCACCGCGCCAAAACCCGTGCCCGTTTATAGGCCGCCCCGCGAACAATTCCGCGCCAGGATTATCGCACCGATAAAAACTAAGAATAATATCCGTTTGTAAATACTGCGATTCAAATACCGTTTCAGTTATATCCGATAACGTGACTAAGTTTCCGCTATAATAACGAGATTAAGTATAAGCCAAAATACCATTCCGGTAATATTTAATGTATTAAAGTTAATAAGCGAATAAATCCCACTACATTTCAGCATTAATCAAACAAGTGTCGCAATTTTGTCCCTTTCCCTCCTCCTGAACCCTGGAGCCGACCGAGCTGTCCGGCAGGCGGAAGGCCGGGCAAAGCCGACAGAAAATCGGCTCCGTTACACCTCCAATACTTGAAACATTTTTTAACATTAAAATGACTAACTACAGGACATTTCCTCTATCCTATATTCAGTTTTGTTTTCTTTAAAATCATTGTATGCGTTTTTTCATCTGTTTCCAATAATAATGATCTTTCTTCAATATCTCTTTTTTTCACTGATTGTCTTTCTTGTTGTGCAGCAGTTTTAAAATAAAATTAAGTAATGTGAGGTTATTGAGCAATGTGATGAACCATCACTGTCGTTGCTCAATGACCTAGTTAAGTCACAAGACAACAACAGTTTCAAGAAGAATTGCTGGTTGCTACAGGGTGCGACACATCGCCGCATTGAACGAAATGCAACGCGGCATGTATCGACACCGGCACCGGTAACTAGCACAGCCGTTGCTAGGGCCGGTGGGCCTGCTGAATCGGCGCGATCGATCTATTAAAAAGCGATCGCGCAGATGAAGCAAGGCAAAGATTATAATAGGACTGCTAGCTCACTGGCTCCGCAAGCCAAAGAGTTTACCGCAGTGAGAAACAGCCGTGTAAAGAAAATTGTCAGGAGCTTTGTAAAAGAACAGAAGCAATAAAGATATTATAATAAACTTAATAAATGAATAACTAATTAGTCATATAAAGCCGTTAGCAAAATGTTGTGCTGAAAATTTGTCTTATATGTATGTACACGCATATAACTAAATTCACGTTTTTTTTCATCTAAGTTTTTCGAATTGAAATTTCGATTCTTAAATTCATATAAAATGCTTGGATTGCATCATGTATATAAAAGATCCCGAATACCCCCTAAAATTAATTTTAAAATATTGCGAAAAAAACTTCTCAGCCAGAAGTCAAACCTAGAATCTCCGGTTTTCCGGGCCGTTGCCTTCCTTGTTAGGCCACCAAGGCACTTGGAGTTTGTCTTGCAATACTTGTGTACATGTGTTAAGATGCTTCTGATACTGTATTGACGCTTATTGCGACAGCGGTTTAACAAATAGTATTAAATTGAAGATGATCCCTCAGGCTCTTGAAGTCTATTAAACTTAATAAATGAATAAATAATGCTGTGGCAATAAGCGTCGATACAGTATCAGAAACATTTTAACACATGTACAAAGTATTGCGAGACAAACTCCAAATGCCTTGGTGGCCTTGAACAGGGAAGGCGACGGCCCAGAAAGCCGGAGTTTTCAGGTTCGACTCCTGGCTGAGGAGTTTTTTTTCGCAATATTTTAAAATCAATTTTAGAGAGTATTCGCGGTCTTTTATATACATGATGCAATCTAAGCATCTTATATGAATTTAAAAATTAAAATTTCAATTCAGAAAACTCACGTAAAAAAAAATACGTAAATTTAGTTATATGCGTGTACACACATTTTCAGCACCACATCCTGCTAACGGCACTATATGACTAATTATTTATTTATTTATTAAGTTTGCTAGACTTCATGAGCTTGAGGGATCATTCTCAATTTAATACTATATATAATAATAAGTTCAAACAAAGAATTTATTCCTCACACCGACCAATCTCTCCTCAACATCCAACACTCTTTTCTCTCTTTAACTATGTTCTTTACTATTCGTATATTTACTATACCTATTTTGTTCTGTTTTTTATTGTAGATATAAGTTCATCATCAGTTAAAGTCATCTCTTCTATACCTATATTAATAATTTGTAATTTTGGTTTCAACTGTGGTGATTCCATCACTTTTTAACTGCTTTCTAGTTTAGCTTAAACTGTCTCTTTCAATGTTTTTACATCCTCTGCAGTTTCACATCCCAATATTACAGTTTCCTTGCTTCCTTTTCTTACTTTTGCTACTCCCATTGCCTTGTTCTTAATATCCACTTTTTCTTTTATTAGCTTTTTTGTGGTTTTACTCTCCTGTTCCAATTTTGGCTTCACATTTATAATATTTTCTCTCTTTACTTTTTTAACTGCTTCACTGTAGCTTCTTTGCGTTCCTGACGCTGGTTCGCGCACTACTCCCTGTATCATTCTTCTTAGATTTTCCAGTTCTTGTTTACGTTTCCCAGTTCTTCTCGAACTACCTTTTTAATCAACATTTTGACTTCTTTCTTACAAGCTGTTTTGTCTTTGATTTCTTTTGCAGTTCTTATACAATAATCTATTTTTACGTCAAACTACTACTAAAAAAAAATCTATTTTTACGTCAAACTCATACTAGGTGATCCACTCGCTCCTGATGATCTCATTCTACTACTCATTGCTGTAAACAATTCTGCAGATCCAATAGATTCCGTAGACTCTGTTCTAAATTCTACTGCTTTCTGCCGTTGTCGGCGCATTTTTCATATTTGCATTTTGATTACTATTAATGAGAAACTGTTCAAATAAATCGATACACGGAACAAGTTCTCAATTACTGTCATAAATTTTATGCTTAAATACACATCCTGAATAGTAAAGACTCTTTACGCAAGATCGAAATTTACCCACTTTGCTTTTTATTGCTTTCTTACATGCCGAGAATCGGTACTCTGCATATTTATCGTCTATGTCAATACTTACCGACCAAAATCGTTATTACTAGCATACGCGATCATTCACCTGTGATCCACTATTTACACGTCAGCACTCTCGTGTCCACGTAAAGTGTTTACCTGTCTTGCAAGGCTTTATACGTTAAACCACTTTTTATCACTCTCCCTCATTCACTAAAAACTTATACGTTTTACGAAGCACTGTGTGATACGTTTTCTTTACTTGCGCGAAAGAGAAAATAAGAGAGAGTTAGAGTGAAAGAGAGTAGGAGACAAAGTGAGAGAGAGTGAGAGAAAATGAGAAAGAGTGCGATAAAGAGTGAGAAAAGGAGTGACAGAGAGTGCGAGAGAAAGAGTAAGAGAAAGTAAGAAAAAGTGAAAGAAAATAGGAGCGAAAGTGAGAGAAAATGGAAGAGAGAGTAAGAGAGGTAGGAAAAAGAGTGAGAGAGAGAGTAAATAAGAGAGTGAAAAAAAAAGATAAAGAGAGTGGACAGAGAGAAAGCGAGAGATTAATTGATTGATTGATTGATTAGACTTTATTTATAATACGCTCTGGGAACAACTTCCCCTCGAGCGCTTAGGGAGCGTCCCGTTTGCCCACGTTGCAATTGCCCACAGTCACTATTGTCCACGTTGCGACTGCCCACGTTGCGATTGCCCACGTTGCAATTGTTCACAGTCACTATTGCCCACGTTGCGATTGTTCGCGTTGCGATTGCCCACGTTGCGATTGCCCACGTTGCGATTGCCTAACGCACGTTGCGATTTGTCCACGTAGGCAAAATCAACACGTGGGCAATTGCAACGTAGGCAATTGCAACGTGGGCAATCGCAACGTGGGCAATTGCGACGTGGGCAATCGCAACGTAGGCAAAAGCAACTTGTGGGCAACCGCAACGTGGGCAATCGCAACGTAGGCAATTGCAACGTGGGCAAAAGCAACTCGTGGGCAATCGCAACGTCGGAAAAAACAACTCGTGGGCAATCGCAACGTGGGCAAAAGACTCCCATTTAAGTGCTTACAGAGCAAAAATAAATACATGCATATACATAACTAACAGAAATACAACAATAGTAAATAATGAGTAGTACAGTAAACAAAGCAAACATAAGAAGTGTACAATAATAAAAGGAATATAAACAAACTTACTAATAATAAAATGTGAGTCAATACAAATTGATAAAATAAGAAAAAAAGAGGAAAAGAAAAAAGAAAAAAAAAAAATTATATGAGCCAAATAATAATCAAAATTATAATACAAAAAAATTGTTTTTAAATTATATAAAAAATTATAGTACAAAATTATGAACAAAAGTATAAAAAAAATATAAACAAAAATTACAGTATAAACAAAAAAAAAATAATAAAAGAATTATATAAACAATAAAAAAAGAATACAATTAAATGTAATACTATTGTATACTAATGTAATACAATTGCATACAACTGCATAGAAAATAATGTAAGAATTATATAAAGGAATAAAAAAGAATACAATTATGATGAACAGAAAAAATAAATTACTCATTGTTTACTAGGTAACAGTAAAATGTTATAGGGCTCATTGCGTAAGTCTGTAGGAATAACATTCTGAATATTCACCGCAGTACACGCAAATGAGCGTCTAAAAACCTCTGTACGAGACTGAGGTATGAGAAGTACGTCACGCATAGCTCTAGTGCTACAAGCACCATCGATATTCCTAAAGACAAAAGAATTATAAAGCGCAGGAGGCCGACGAGTCTCAAGTACTCTATGAACTAAGCAGCCTATAAAAAAGGATCTTCTAGAGGCAATCCTAAGCCATCTAAGACTTCCGAGAAATGGTGTGATATGCTCAAACCATTTAGCGTTGAAAATGTATCTAACACAGGTTTTAAAAGACCTTTGCAAACAAAGATTACACTCATCTGAAATGTCTGGAAATAAGACACAACAACAGTCAAAATATAGAACTAAAGATGAAACAAGTCTAGCTTGAAGGCTAGTAGAGAGCAAATTTTTGTAAATTTTTAGTTGATGGAGCGAAGAGGTAACACGTGAGACAGTTCTTATGACGTTTTTTCCCAAAAAGCGTGCTTATAAGAGTGAGACCTAAGTAGGTGACAGCGTCACTATAGAAAATACTTAGGCCACCAACTGAAACACTCATCAGATCATCACGGCACAAACTGTTGATGTATCTTCGAGTGCCAAATATAATAGCTGAAGTCTTGTCAGCATTTAGTGAGAGATTGTTCCTAGTGTTGGATATCGAGGAAAGTCGGGTGGTAAAGATGAAGTTTTAATCACAAACTTGTATTCTTATCTTTATTGCTCCGATTACAACGTTCCTTTTGTTTCTTACACGGCTGTTCCTCACTGTGGTAAACTCTCCGGCTTACGGAGCCACACAGTGAGCTAGCAGTCTAATTACGGTCTCTGCTCTGCTTCATCCACGCGATCAATTTATAGTAGATCAATCGCGCCGATTCAACAGGCCCACCGGCCCTAGCAACGGCTGTGCTAATTACCGGTGCCGGTGTCAACACATGCTGCGTTGCACTTCGGACAATGCGGCAATGTGTCGCACCCTGTGGCAACCAGCAGTTTTTCCTAGAACTGCTGCCTTCTTGTAACTTATCTAGGTCATTGAGCAATGACAGTGATGTCTTATCACATTGCTCAATGGCCTCATCCTACCTTAACTTTTAATACAAAAATTGGCGCACAACACTAGGTTAGGTAGGACCATCCTACCACATTACAGATGTCTGAATTTATCTTGTTAATTGCCGCATTCATGCAAGCCGGCTTAGTATAAATGTATATAAGCAGATCATTAGCATAATAGTTATACTTGCAGAACTGCAGATGTTAAAATCGGACACATACAAGGTAAAGAGCAGGAGACCCAGCACAGAACCCTGAGGAACTCCACATCATGCAGGCAGCTCATCAGATAAGCAACCAGGATGGAACGCACAACTTGTGTCCTACCAAAAAGGTAGAGCCATTTCAAGGCGGAGCATGAAAAACCGAGTTCACGCAATTTGTCAATAAAAATATGATGATTGACGCAATCAAAGGCTCTAAAAAAATAAAAGCACAGACACAGTGACCTCTCTGTGATCAGCCGCATGTCTAATGTCATCAACGACTCTGAGAAGGGCTGTTTAAGTGGAGTAGTCCTTCCTATAAGCATACTGATAAGGATCCAGTATATAATTAGCCTCAACGTATTCAGTGATCTGATTTGCAACAAGACACTTTAATACTTTAGAGAGAATACAAAGTAAGGAGATGGGCCTGTAATGCTTATACTCAGTTGGACACTTAACTTTAGGTACTAGACATACTATTGCAGATTTCCATAACAATAGAAAAACTTCATGAGATAAACAGTAATTGCATAGATGTGTAATATGAGGCAAGATACACGGCAGAGAGAGACTGAGAGTCTCAAGCAATAATCCATCCTTATCAACAGCCCTGGAACCAATATTGGTAATAGCACGACGGATATTATTATAGCCGATGTCTTTCCAATAAAATTTCGCTTTTTCATACAGTTAATCACCAAGAAAGACCACATTAGAATTAGAATCATCACTCGAATTAGACAGAAAAAAAGAATTTAGCTCATCAATAGTGAAAAGCAGACTTCCATCAGTGGTTCTAGACTTGACAAACCCAAGTTGCCGAAGGTTCTTTTATATTGTAGCTGGATCTTTACAATTTGAAAAGATTGACATATAGTAATTTTGCTTCGCAACACGAAGGTCTGCACTCTATTATTCAAACTTTTATATTGATTATATTTTCACGGTTTTGTGCCATTCCCTGCGTATTTTGTTTCTGTCATTTATACAATTCTTGATCTCAGGCGTGAGCCATGGAGCAGGCAAGTGTTTCAAGCGAATGGTTTTTAGGAGTGCATGCTTATTAAAACACTCCATTAGATAGTTGTAAAAACAAACTATTTTTTTTCCAATATCACAGAGATTATTGAAGAACTGTGGCAGCTGTAAAGCCATTACCAGAAAGATGGAAGTTACGTACGGCGGGACGCGCAGTTTTGCGCGCTGCCGCTACGTGGCGCACGGTCGCGAGTGGCGCGCGGAGGTACCAATTGCCGCAGCGTCTACATATATAGACTCGCTCGGCGCATATCTATTGCCGTAGAGTAAGCGGCAACCAGACCAGAAGACCAGCATCATCAATCCTGAAGCACCCAGTCACGCTCCAGCGGTCCCGATCACTAGACCAACGCTTCCACGATCTCCAGAGGTACACTTCGGAGCAGTCTTCAATCCGGAACCGTACGGAGTAACTAAACTAGTGGCGACCAGAGAGCGGAATTCACCGGACCAATAGAAGAGTCATTCCGGCCGTGGATACTCCGGCCTCACAACATACCCTCGCCTCGGCGAACACGACCTCCTAGGGCCCTGCTAGCACAGTGGAACATCAGGGTACACGTTCGGAGGTCCCCTAGAGACCGTTTGGACCTTCCGCCGCTCATCTCTCCGATACCTTCTCCTCCACGCCAGAGGATTCACAAGTCGACGCAGACACTTCCCCCACCTCGCGTACATAGAAGGGTTCAAGGGGAACGACTGGTATATAAGGAGCAGTCCACGCAGTCGAGCGGCAGTGAATGGGAACGGTCGCCACGAGAGACTACCTCAGCAGTAGTCCAGACCGAGATCACCGGTGATATCATCCCACGGCGCTTGCAGGAGAAGAAGCGGAAAATAAGTCAAGAAGCCGTTCCAGGCATCAATCTCCAAGAGCTACGACTAGGCGAGCTCACTCCCGCAGTCGACGGGATCGCTTACGACATCACAGAACCCGACGAAGAACTCACGCATCCAATTATACAAACCGGTTCTTGTCAGAGCTAAGTATATCATGTAAATAGTCTGTAAATAACTTCAGAATAAAAACCATATTTTTGGAACATCGATCTCCACTAAAGCAAAGAACCTAACCTTGGCCGCTATCCTTTTGCTGCTATCACTACCGCTGCTGTCTACCATAGCTGCAGATTAAGCTATATCGCTAAAACGACAAAGTAGTAAAAGGTCATTTACGAGCATAAAAACGTTAACAATTATAATTTCAAAAATTTTAAACTATATCAAATAATCACGAGCCCGAGGACACCTCAATTTACACACAATATATCAAATAAATATAATTAACACAAAACGTTTCGGACTCATACTTGAGTCATCTTCAGTTGTAATATGTAAAAACGCAAATAATTACATGAGTAAGTAGAGGTCGCAAATCAATGTCAAGACGTAAATAAGACGGCGGTGTATGCTCGTGCATTGTGCGAATAAAATAATAAGAAAATCAGGAGAAAGTCCTGTAATATGATAATTGAACTATGTAAAATATAAAATATATATAAATACACAGGAACAACGAACTTACATGTCAAGAAAACAGTCACAATGTTATAGAAAATAAGAGACAGCAGTTTTATATATGATCCTCCACTACATAATGGTGGAGATGAAGTAGTCAAAATAACACTTAATTTTGTTTGATTCTGTTTAAAAGATGAAAAAAGAAGTCATCAAGCATTTTGATGTAATTTATCAAATTTAGCCTGCAGGATTGTTCTTTAATATGTATAACCTCAGAAATGAGACATTTATAGAAATTAGTCTCACGATCAAGAATCCTAACGTTATTCCAATCGAAAGAGTGATTATGTTCTAATCTAAATATGTTGTGAGATTACTGATAATTGTGATGTATCTCTTTTAATGTTGTTAACATGTTCTTTTAGTTTTGTACAAAGCTGACTCTTAGTCTGGCCAACATATGACGCACAACAGTCTTTACAATCTATTTTATAGACATTAGAGTGCGCTTCAAAAGGTGTTGTATCCTTGTGAACTTTAATAAGTCGGTTTAATTTATTGAGACATTTATAGCCGAATAAAACGCTATTATCATTGAACGCTCGTCTCACAGAGTTAGTCAAATTATTAATAGATAGAAAAACAACAAGTGTTCTTTCATCAACACTGGTATCAATTTAAAAATATTGAATAAAATATTGAATTTAAAGGTGATAATTTTCTTTACTCTAGTTTTTATGTTATCAAAAATGAAATTGAGAAGGTAACCATTGTTCAGAGTTCCCGCGCAATGCCCGCAGAGAGGGGATGCAGTGCAGTTAGAAGATACATGCCCAAAAGCAAGGCATTTATAGCACTGCAGGACCCTTACGTAGTCAGCCAGCCTGCAAGCCGAGTAGTTAATATAAACATGAGTTCCGTGCAACAGTCTAGTACAAATTAGTAGAGAGACCTCAATGATACAGCTGACATAGGAGCGATTTTTCTTTGGAGGAAAGATGTAAACAACGTTTACATCAGAATCAGCGGCCTTATCAAGATTAAGCGCAATGAGTTCCGCTCTTATGTCCTCCTTTGACAAGCTGGCAGGCACATTGTGCAGGATGAGGCAAGGCTTCATTTTAGCAATATGTTCACCCTCAAGACCTGCTTTATCCAATGCCCTGAAATTTTTTAATTTAGAGATGTCTCCAGAAACAGCTTTGATGTGTACACCTTTATTGCGAGCAGACGTTATTCTGTTAACTTTCAAATTGAAGTCAGATGATTTTATGAGTTCTAGCAATGCTTTCTTGGTGTTCTTAGATGTTACAAATTTATCTTGAGTCTCTTTTTTGAACAAAACAAGAATATTAGTTGACTTCTTAGCAGAAAGAGTCTGTCCGCGAGAAGCCCTGACAGAAGTTCCAGAGGTCTTAACAGCAGAAGCATAAGAAGAAATCTAACCTATGTTATAATTTGCAGATTCATCACGCGCAGATTTATCACGAATCTGTGATATTGCCTGAGAAATTGCATCCTTATTCCTATCCATTAATGATACATCCCTCTTCCTCTCCTCAAGAGAACATAAGTAAATAGTGAAAAGCTCAAAGAATGCTTTCTTACATACTCTAAATGCTGACTCTATCTGATATCTTCTCTCAGACAAATCCTTGCTGGTCAGAAGCGATTTAGAGACAGTATTAGCGTGCTGAGTAATAGAGCGACGCATCGTATGCACTCTGGATGCACTCAAGTCAATGCAGGAACCTACCGCATTATGCAAAGAAGAAAAGGAGTGCTGTCGTGGATATCTGCCTTCCTCCCGAAAACTGTCATCGAGGTCGGCAGAGCCAGAAGAGGGGACATTTCGCGATGCCATTTTCGAAATTAGCTCTAAGTGTAATCGCCAATCAGCCACCGGCCTCCCACCTCGGGAGAGCGCAAGCGCACAAAGAGATAATTTAGGTGTCAACCGTCGCCGTCTCCAGAAAATTCCACAAAATGCCTAAATAAGAAAAATGACAAAAAGCCTCACCCACAATCCAGAAAGTCGGGATACAGTTAATGACAGACAAGCAGATAACTTTAGTCAAAACCTTACTGCAAAAAATCAAGACCCGAAAGCCAAAAAGCTGCAGTAAAAGAGTCTTAGATCAGAGCAAAAAAATACACGTCTGTATATACTCACGAGCTAACAGAGAGAGACAGAGAAAGAGAAAGAAAGAGAGAGAGAGAGAGAGTGAAAGGGAAACAGAGCGAGAGAGAGTGAATGAGAAAGTGAAAAAGAAAAATAGAGAGAGTGGAAAGAGAAAAAGCGAGAGAGAGAGAAAGAGAGAGAAAAAGAGTGCAATGAATGAAAAACGAGAGCAATCCTTAAAAGAAAAAAACCACCATAAGGAATATAAGTAAGTAGTAATACAAATACAGTTGTATCAAATAATATTTTAATCTAATTTTTTTTATTAAATTAGAAAAAAAGAGAAATGATCTATACGATTTATTAAATCTTACCTTTTCTTATTGGTGTGAATCATATAACAGTATATACGTAAAACGTATAAAGGCAGTGGAATGATATTTAAAAGAGAAGTAACACTAACAAAAGAGAAATACTTATCATTTATTTTCTATTATATTTACTAGAAGATGGAAAAGTATTACCATCAAACAAATTTAATTTACGTGCTGTACCAACGATTAAAATGTTAGTAGGTTGATAGCAGTATAAAGTAATGAATGCCATATGTAATAATGGATTATGTATTGAAAACAGTCATTATACAAGTATGTAGAAATGGAAAATCGAGCTGGCTCAGAATTGATTGTATGCAAATTAGAAAGCACCACTGACCGGAAGGCTATAAAGTTATGTTTTTCTGGTTATGTTTTTTTCTTAAAAAAATAAAAAAATAAATATTTTACTATTATTAAGAATTGAGAAAAAAGACTAGAAAAAAGATGAATTTAAAGATGAACATATAATCTATAAAATGTGTGATATCTCAAAACACTTACCTTTTTAAAAAAAAGAAAACACGCGTGCATAAAGTACACGCCAAACAAAGAAAACAAAAACAAACACATCTCTTTTTATAAAACCTGTTTTACAAAAGAAGTTATATCAAAAAGTAGCATCAAGTACACTTGTGTACATTTTAATTAAAAACATTATACAAAAACTAAAAAGTATAAAATCATTGTATCAATAGTTAGACTCTGTCTTTTGTGAAAAGTCGGAACATAAAACATAATTAAGGCAAAAAACCTTGGCGTGGTTGCACCTCAGTTAGTGAATAACATGTGTTTATCATAAACGTTTGCATGAATCTGATAATAACTAATCAGTAATGTTTTCTTAAATATCTCTTTCTTTTTTGAAGTATTACTGGTACACATAGATACATAATAAGTACTTGTGTTTTAGTGTTGAAGTATTAATAAATTTAGTAATTCTCATATTTGTTAAAACATATTTAAACAAAGTATTATATACTTCAAGTAAAGTATACCAAATTTTTGTTTTCATGTACACATAGACTTAATTGTCAATGGAAAAATAAAGATTTATATTTTATATCAATACTTTTAGAGACATAGCATTGTTCGCTTTAAACCAGACGAGGAAATGTGAAAATCTTATCACAAATTTGGTCTACGGGAATTTCCTCCCTTGTCTGAAAAGAATTAAAAAGAAAAGAAAAAGAGACGTTACAGTTCGACGTTGTGTTTGTTTATTCTAGACAGGAGTCTAGAGGAGAACAGAAGAATTTGTCGGGACTCTGAAGACGTTAGAAGCTGGTATCAATTGGGTTTAAGGAGCTTGGATCCTGGAATTGACGGAAACCAGCATGTTAATTGTCGGGACGACAATCCTTGAAGAAGGGGAGCAATGTTATGCCGCGGATACCGCGTGCGTGCCGCGCATGCCGTGTGAACGGCGCGCGCTCAATGCTTTTGTCGGTCGCTGAGCGACGAGGTTGTTGACAAGAAGATTTGGAGTGACGAAGCTGTCACAATGCACCTTGTCGATTCCCGTTACGTTGTATTTCTGTTATTAAAGTGCAATATTAAGAGATCTCGTTCTTTCCTTGTCTTGGCCGCGCGTTCGCGTCTGGTTTGAAGAGCGGGAGTGACGGTTCGCTCGCGCGGGCGCAGCAATATTAATACTAAATACTTTTAAATAAAAGTATTTTTATTCTTAGAATGTACTTATATTATTTTAAACAATACTGTAAGAAGTATAAGAAGTTTATTGGAAAGTAAATTTTTCTACACCACACACTTATTATTTATATATTTATTATTGTATTGATTTATATATGTATTGTGACGTTTTTTTTTCTGGCGGGTGGTGTTACATTCTCGCGCCGCTTCCCCGAAAACGGAGCGTTTCACACGGGACTCGGACGAACGTCCGCAAGAATGAAGCGTTGACTTCAGGCAGGACAGAGAAAAAAGATTTTATCAGAGCAAAC
The DNA here is from genome assembly GCF_002006095.1 of Pseudomyrmex gracilis. NCBI lineage: Eukaryota > Metazoa > Arthropoda > Insecta > Hymenoptera > Formicidae > Pseudomyrmex > Pseudomyrmex gracilis. Next base: position 39,914 of record NW_018021014.1, on the reverse strand, counting down.
CGCTGCGCCGATCCAACGATTCCTAGATTAAAAGGTGGGCGCCAGACGCGTCCCCGCGGCAAAGTCGGCGTCGGTTGACACAACGGGCTAACTAGCTCGTTCTTTTTTTTTAGGACGGAGAGAGACTCGGTTTGCGTAACAAGGTTAAAGACAGGCTGTCCCGAACAATCAAGAGCAGCAATAGAATTCGGCTGATAGATTGCCGTGACCGAAACGAGAATACGGCTGTAACCGGGCGGTTAGCTAGGCGCAGGCTAAGCCGGCGAGAGGGTGCAAGCAATATCACGTTAGTAGTATGTGGACACTTATGGCGCGTCAACACAAACCCCTTTTACCTGGCCCCCCACCACTTCTGGCGCCATTGCCCCACTAGGGTGATTTTCCCCCTCCCTTGGGGGATGATTGGCCACGCCCACTGGAGGGGATAGAAAAGTGACATGATTTATGACCCCATAAATTTTTTATAACTTTTTTATAATTTTCTAAAAATGTGTATTTAAAATTTTTTTGTTGAGGAATTTGTGTGGAAGAAAAATTCGAGAATGTTCTCGAGTAAGAATTCTTTATTAAAAAAGTATATATTTATTGAAAACTCCGTTTTGAAGCGTGGCTGGTACTGGCAATGGCGGCGCTCCGATGTTGTTGCCTTGTGCGTTCAAACGTGTATGAGAGCAAGTTGGCGTCGGTTGAGTGAGAAAGTGTAAGAGCGGGGATGGCATCGGTCCCGAGAAAAATCAATCAACGTCTGGGCACTTATGGCTCTTAATGAGCGAGGTTCACGGGTAGTTGATGGGGATGATAGGGCAACCAATGAGCGTCTGGGCACTTATGGCTCCCAATGAGCGTGAAGCATAGTTGAGGGCGTCTAGGCGAAATAGAAATCGAAATAGAAGTAGGCGTCGCAAAACTGTGACTAGAAAGTCAAGGTTCTGAAGTAATATAAAAAATAAATGTATGTGTCCGGATTTTTTCTAAACAATTTTTATCTGCGCGTACTTGTTCGCGCGAGAAACTTCAAAACAATTCTACAAGAGTTTTTGATTGATATTTAATGTAGACTAAAATGTTTATAACAATGTGTGAGGAGTTTGAGAATAGGTTTCTTAGGAAGAATAACAAAAAACAACTTAGTGCAGTTATTCAATATAAATATATTTTGAATACATAAAAGAAAATACAAGATTACAGGTGATAATTTTTTTTGTTTTACAAGTACAGTGTTGAATATAGTGTTCAGAAAAGCGGGTTTGTACATTGTTGGATTTTGTAGAGAATATTTTACGAAATAAACTGTTGTGAAATCTAGTGTAATTTCGTTCGGGCCATTGAGCAACTGCGGAAGGTACGCATCATTGCTCAATCAACCCGAATTTATTTAAAAAGGCGACAAGCAGCATTTCCTGGTAAATGGAATCTGCTTGTTAAGCTTAGAGTTAAGACGCAGCACGCAACGTCAGCGGTAGCAGTTAGATTGCTAAATTGCTGAGTGGTCACCATCGATTCCTTTAAAAGATCGATCGCAAGCAACGACAGACAGATCGTGAGTAGCTGTTGACAATACTGTGACTCCGAGTCCATCCGGAGAATTTACCGCAGTAAAGCAACAGCTAAGTGCCAGTGTAAAGCGTGCGTTAATTGTACAATAAATAGTAATAAACTACGCCAGTTTTTATTACAAGAATCTTATTCATCACCAAGTCCTTTATCTTCCCTGATTACAACAAATTTTGGTGGCAGCGGTGGGATTGAAAACCAACTACCGAGGCGGGATTTTGTCAAAGGAAAATTCCGGTTAGATGAGGAGAAGATAAAAAGGACATTAAGGATACGGGTAAGAAAAAAAAGAGAGAAAATTGTGCAAAAGAGATATATTCTAAAGAATAAGTAGAACAATATGAACAGTATTGGATCCCGGATAAGCCAAACGGGTTCTCACCACCCGAAACAGAAAAATAACAGAGTTAGTAATACTGGCAAGTGGTGCGAAAAATGAATAGAGAATCACTGTGCAACGCTCACGATCTCGAGTTACGCACGGAACTGACCTACCGCAATAGTAAAGTGAGCCGTGTTACAAGCGGAGTAGAAGCAGCGGACAGAAATAAAAGGAGAGACAAGAAAAGGAAGTAAATTTCACCGCAAGTACTCCGGTGAAGTGTTAACAAAGGAACCACCATCCTGAACGCATAAAAGGACTGGTAGAAGAGAAGGAAAATTCGGCAAAGTGAGCGACATTGAAAGCGGCAACCAAAGCGGCAGCATACAGCGGCAGCATACAGCGGCAGTGTACAGCGGCAATAGCAGCGTCAGCAGCAGCGGCGGCGACATAGAAGCCGTCGACCTACATAGATATCTGCGTTACGCAAAACAGCACTCAGCAGGCGAGGAAATGAGAGCGCTAGCGTACGTCGAAAAATTTGTAATAACGTTTTGTAAATGTCAGAAAACCGGCAGAAAGGTTGCCCGGAAAAACGCGACTGGAACTCCGCTCGTGAATATCGAACAAATAAAAATTTAATACCGACACTGGAACCGCGTACTGCTCCAGCAAAATTAGAGGCACATACGTATAGGCGCCGGTTCAAAGGTGATAGCAACACGGAATCACATCCGAACGTAACAATTGAAAAAGAGTTCGAAATAGAAATAGACCAGAGTATCGCTGGAAACTTGTTAAAAGGGGAAGACGGTAATAACGAAACTACTTCTTTGAATCAAAGCAAAATGTTCCAGGCGGGCGGAAATAACCTTGCGTCAGATTTAGATAACACGGAACGGGCTCTGGACATAGAAAGTGTTAGGCGAGCCCAAGACGCGGTAGACAGGGAAATAACGCAAATGCAACATGAGCTAGTCGGAGCTTGTGGAGCGAAGTCCGCAAGGGGCTCAGGGTTGGGTAGGCCGAGTCATGACGCCACCGAGGAAGTCCTACGTCAGGTCTCGCGGACATTAAGAGCAATGGAAGCACGTGTAGACGCGTTAGGTAGGCAAATGGGGGAGCTACGCGAAGAAAGAATGCGCAAAACAGGTGCACCACCCGCACGAAGAAACACACACGTACGGCCGAGNGAGCAACTCGATATCACGTACGGACGGACGGATGATAACACCCAAAACTACGTAGTAAACAGGAGTCAGCTACAATTCAAAAACGCAATGAATCTAATACCAGTGTTTGACGGGAAATCAGCTGAACAGATACGTGAATTTTTGAACGCGTGTGAATACGCAGCGGGAGTTGTTAGCCCGTTGGATGAACCTGCTTTGTTACAAGCAGTATTGTGTACAAAGTTGCGAGGTCACCCTTTGTTAGATTTTGAAACAAAAATTATCTGCACCTTCCGACAATTAAAAGAAAAAGTTGAAAACACTTATGCTGCAAAGAAAAGTGTTACTCAGTTGCAGATAGATTTTAACACGTTGAAGCAAAAGAATGGCGAAAGTGCGCAAACGTACGGCCAGCGTGTGAATCAGATCGCCATGGAATTGTATGGGGCCATGGTGACAAGTAGAGGACACACCGTTGAAGAAAAACGCATTATTATGAGGACAATCAATGAGCAGGCGTTACAACACTTCCAAATAGGATTACAAAGCGACATTAGAGTAATAATTTGCTCACAGAACTATGGAACTCTATAGGAGGCCATAAATGCGGCCAGCTCGGAAGAAAAAGTGACAACACCTCATAGCGGTCAAATAAAAACTCAGAATCCGCAAAATAAGGGAAAATATAAGAAAGACACATGTTTTAAATGCGGAAAGCACGGACATTTCGGTCGAGATTGCCAAGTCAGGAAAGTGTCATTGCCAAAGGCAGGCGGCAGAATAAATGCCGTTGAAAAATAGTGCAATTAGTGCAAGAAAACAGGACATTCCAAAGAAAATTGCTGGGCCCTGAATGATAAGAAAAAGTATCAAGGAAAGAAAGCGAATGACGCATAAAAAACAAAGCAAAAAGCAGATTTAAAGTAACAGCAACGACTCATCCGAAAATGACGAGGATGGCACTAAGAAAAGGAAAGCTATAACAATAGCAGAGCTTCAAATTACTGAAGTAAATACGCAAGCAAGTTTGGACATTGTGAGAATGCCAATTTAAGAGGCAAAGCGTGGAATAGCAGAGTTACTGTATGACACAGGAGCCTCAGTGTCACTCATTAAAAAGAAATGCTTGAAAAAAGAAACTCCCGCGGAATTAACAAATATAGAGTTAACGGGAGTTACAGATCAAAAAGCTTGCGTGATAGGAAAATTTTTGGCAACAATCCAGTTGAGGAATAAAAAAATCAAGCATCCTATGTAAGGTATAAGGGATGATTTTCCTATAAATTATGAAGCAATTTTGGGAAGCGATTTCTTAAAGAAATATTACGTCACTCACGACTATAAGAAAGAAAAAATTCTCGTGGGACAGGAGGCATTGACTCTGCATCCTCATAGAAACATAGAGATACCATCAAGATGTGAGGCCATTATAACAGCGATAACAGATACCAATCAGATAGGATTAATTGAAGCAGAAGAAAAACAGCCAGAAGTAGTCATCGGCAGTTGTCTCGTACAGCCAAAGAATTACTTATGCCCCGTGAGCATAATCAACACAACGAGCGTAAAAATGCAGATTCCGCAGGTGAAAAGTGAGTCATTAGCGGACGTCAATGGAAATTTAGAAAAAATAAAAGAATTAGAAAAAATAAAAGAAATGTTGTAAGTACAACATTTGAATATAGAAGAAAGAAAGAAACTTTACGAGTTAAACGAAGAATATAGCGATATTTTTTACTTAGCCGGTGAACCGCTGAGTAAGACAAACGCGGTAGAGCATCAAATTTCGATCAAGGCTGACACTGCGCCGATTAATGTAAGGCCGTACCGACTGCCAGAGAAACATAAGAAAAAAGTTGATAGGCAGATAGGAGAAATGCTAGACAATAAAATAATTCGACCTAGCAAAAATCAATGGAATGCGCCACTTCTAGTAGTACCTAAGAAGATAGACGCGTCGGGCATCAGAAAACTGGGAATAGTAGTGGATTTTCGACGTCTAAACGACGTAACCATCGGAGATTCGTTTCCAGTACCTAACATAACGGAAATTTTGGACCAGCTAGGGAATGCTAAGTACTTTTCTACGTTAGATGTAGCATCGGGATATCATCAGATACCCATGAAAGAGACGGATAAATGCAAGACAGCATTTTCAACGCCGTACGGGCATTACGAGTATAATCGAATGCCCTTCGGGTTAAAAAACGCGCCAGCAACGTTCCAGAGGCTGATGAATTCAATTTTGACTGGACTACAGGGAAGTTACAGCCGGACAAATGTGAGTTTTTTGGAAGGAAGTCACGTACCTAGGGCACATTATTACCGAGGATGGAATAAAACCAGATGCATCAAAAATAAGTGTAGTAAGAGATTTTTTTGTGCCGACAAAGATAAAAGATATACAGGCTTTCGTAGGATTGGCGGGCTATTATCGGAAATTCATTGACCACTTCTCAAGAGTTGCAAAACCTCTGACTCAGCTAACACAAAAAGGAGTCAAGTTCGAGTAGGGCCAAAAACAACAACAAGCATTTGAAATATTAAAGGAAAGATTGAGCAGCGCACCTTTGCTTGCATATCCGGACTTCACAAAGGAGTTCATCGTTACAACCGACGCGTCAGGTCACGCAATCGGAGCTGTCTTGTCACAAGGCCCGATAGGACAAGATAAGCCTGTTGCATATGCAAGTCGAGTGTTAAATACTGCCAAACAAAATTATAGCACCACGGTAAAAGAAATGTTAGCATTAGTTTGGGCCGTAAAGCATTTTCGACCATATTTATATGGCGTTAAATTTAAAATCGTAACGGATCACAGGACACTTATGTGGTTATTCAGTGTCAAGGACCCCGGTTCACGATTAATCCGTTGGCGATTAAAAATCGAGGAATATGAATATGAAATAATGTATAAAAAAGGGAAAGCCAACACCAACGCAGATGCGTTAAGCCGAAACATCGAGCAACCTGAAGTATGTACGTACAAAGCGGAAGAAACCGATAAAAGCAAAGAAGCAAGTAAGACACAAAAACTCACGGAAGAAGAAAAGAAACAGATACTGTATGAGTTGTGACGTTTTTTCGCGGTGGTAACGCAATTCTCGCGCCGCTCCCCCGCAAACGGAGATTACTTCCCGGGACTCAGGTGAGCGTCCGCAAGAGGACAACGTCGAATCACGGGCAGGACAGAAAAGATGGCCCGGAACGAGCACCGCCGGGTCGAGTCAACGAATCCTTGATTATAATTTTGGGCGCCAGACGCGGAGTCGTGTCAAAAATCAGCGTCACTCGGCACGACGGGCCGACTAGCTTTTTTGGGAACGGAGAGGGGCGGGGTTTAGTAGAAATTCGGAATGCAGGCTGTCCCTTGATTTCGCAATAGGAAGCTCACGTAAAGAAAAGAGAGTTAAAATTAATCAGCACGAGTTACTAATTAATTGACAATTTATTACGCGGGTAGAAAGGCAGAAATAATATAAAAAAAAGGATATAAAGAATAGTAGAAAAGAAAAAATGTGTTACAAAATAATATAAAAGCGATAAGATAACAGAAGTGATATTAAAGAAAAAACAATGTAAAAGAAATATGAGACAGAATAAGCTACGGCGGTATAATTGAAAATATTACAAACAAAAAGGTACGGAATCTACGACAAAGTACGACAATTAACAAACCGTATCACGCGAGTTAACGAGGCAAATTAATAAATCGAAACGACACCGCAAATGTACTGGACGCGAAACTATACTCGAGGATTCCAGCCAAAAGATGACAAGCGCATGCACAAGAATATAGCACTCGCGGGGCGCAAAGCTAGATGCAGGCTCAACAGCTAGAGAATGTAAGCAGAGGTGCAGGGCAAACAATACGCCGCAACAAAATAGCGTGCAGTCGCCTTTTTACAAGCCGTGGATCAACCCGGACTTACTTGTTTCGCTGAGGATCGCAATTTGGTCGACTGGCTCACTCTGCCACGCAGCTTTCGCCGGTTTGTGTCACTAGGCCCAAAAGATTGCGTTGAGCCGATTTCTCAATCTACGCGCATGCACTCGAAAGAAAATACTCGCGATACAGAGCGAAGGGGGTGCGATGTCGGAGGTGGTTTTTCCCTTTTGTTTATCGCAAAACGATAGGCAACACTCTTTATCTTGGCGCCAGGAAAATCGGCGGTACGCTACGTTACTCGATTGCGAATAATTCCGGACAACTTATACGCTCGAAAGGCGACACGCATTCACCGTACGCTCGCTAATAGTTCGGCGATGATTGTCTTGAAAATTCACCATCCGAAACTGTCGTTAATCCGCACGTTAGAGTTCGGCACAATGTTTCTTACCGATCAACACAGCTTCCGACTTGCACACATCTTACTCTAGCCGATCGCACGAGAAAAATCCGATTTCGCTATGACAATTTTTTCCGCGGCGGCTGATTGCCGTCGGTAGACAAGATCCGACGGTACGCAAGCGATACGTTTCAATAATCACGGCACACGCACTCGAATATGCTCGCTAGACAAACAAGACAAAAGGAAATAGAAACGGACGGACACAAATAACGCGAATAGGCTACTTGGCGCCGGATCGCCACTCCAAGGCTTGACTTCGATTTGCGAAATTACGACGAAACATGCACTTAACCTACGAACCTACAAACTACTGCCACGAAGTTTCGTGAAGCCCGATTCTGGCCGCTGTCAAAAAACAATCGTGAACACGGCCAAGGAAACGTCGTTACCGTCACAAACAAAACGCGAAAAGCAAGCGACCAGCCTCGACACGAGGCCTGTGCAACGCGGATTCGTGGCTAACAGGACTAAAACGGGCACCTCACCGTCGCTGGTTGTTTTCCGGCATGTCCCGGTCTTCTCCGTCCGGACTGACTCTCTCAGCGTTCTTTGACTCCGCCGGGGTCACCCTCTCGACGAGAATCCCTTCGCCTCGAATGCGAAATTACAGCACAGCAAACTTATTAGGCGGCACGGAAAATACGCGTACGCACGGGAGCCCGAAAAGATGCGTGTGTCTCGCGCAGCTGTTCGCGACCAAGAGCAAGAAGATTTTGTTCGATAAGCGGTTGATACCCCGAGTAGCGCTAAGTTCGCGTGGGGTAAGTCGCGAGGCCAATCAGGTCGCAGAATCAGCGGGCCGCGAAATTTGAACGCTCGCAGTGTCTAGTACTATGTTACAGCAGCATAAGTAAACCAGCAAGCAGCGGGGCGGGATAGCAATCTAGGAGATGCAGCAATGATACAAGCAGCGGGTCCTTGAGACCATGCAGCAGGATAGCGGGAACACAGCACATCTCGGCGTAGTCCGGCTCGTTGATGGTCCGTTCCGCCGTTCCGCCAGTTCTGCTAGGCTAAAGCGCCGATGTTCCGCTGTGGCCTCTGCCTGCAGTCACCTACCCTGGCTCTCCACGTGACCTGGAAGCGAGACTTTGCGCCTCGGTTCCTTTCTTTCTCTTGTTCGGGCACCGCATGATGTCCTTGACGAAAAGTCTTACGATGTTCTCATGACGGTGAAGCGCCGAAATGACATACAATACAAAAAGTAAAAATAAAATACTATTCTAAGCGGATGCCTGCAAGCCCTGGAGGATCTTGGCGCTCGTTTTTCCGGGCTCCCGCAAAAATTTTTTGACTTTTGTGACAGGGAAAGAGCGGCGCGAATACCACGTCACAGAGTATCACGATGCGCCGTTAGGAGCGCATCAAGGGATAGTACGAACCGTAAAAAGAATTCGCCAAAATTATAATTGGCCGCATCTTGCAAAAGATGTGGAGGAGTATATATCGAAGTGTGCATCTTGTCAACGAAATAAGATGACGAAGAAAATTAAGGCACCAATGGTCGTCACCGATCCAGCAGAGCCATTTGAGAAATGCGCTCTTGATATTGTCGGACCATTAACCATTACAAACAACGGAAGTAAGTACTTGTTGACTTTCCAAAATAATTTAACAAAGTTAAGTAAGGCAATTCCTATCTCAAATCAGGAAGCAGCGACCGTAGCAAAAGAGTTTGTTACAATAGTAGTGTACGAGTATGGCATTCCAAAAAGGGTACTAACAGATCGAGGCACGAATTTCGTCAGTGAAATGTTTAAAAGCGTGTGCAGATTGTTACGAAATTATAAAATTCAAACAACGGCATATTACCCCAAAAGTAATGGAGCTTTAAAACGTTCTCATAGGACGTTGGCTGAATATATAAGGCATTACGTCAATGAAGATCAAACAGATTGGGACGAGTGGATTCCGTACGCTATGTTTGCGTACAATACTACGCCACATTCAGCCACAGGGTTTACACCGTTTGAATTAGTGTATGGTAGACAGGCGGAATTGCCAACCGCGTTAAGAAACTTTCCGGCGACACAGTATAATCTAGAAGATTACGCACAGGAGTTGAAGGAGCGATTACGCGCCGCAAATCGCGTGGCGAGGCAAAATCTGCGCAAGGAAAAAGAAAAAGCAAAGCGTTATTACGATAAAAAGACAAAAACGGCATCTTTCAAAATTGGCGATAAGGTCCTGCTATATGATGAAACATTGAGAAGGGGAAGGTCAAAGAAATTGGAATCACTATGGGTTGGACCGTACGAAATAGTGGCAAAAGTTTCAGACGATACGTATACGATAAAAGCAAGAAGACGCACACAGAATGTCCATGTTAATAAGCTAAAAGCCTTTATAGAAAATTAAGTAAAAGAAGAAGTACTTACCGATCCGCTTCACTCCGAGTCAGAGATGGTTACGACGGAAAGATCGGGTGACAAGGGGGGACCCAGGCACACCACGTCAAGGTCCCAGTCAAAAAAGGGCCGGAATACACCTGGCGGCGGGGTGCGCGGTGACTCCGGGTCTGGAGAGGCCGGGGAATAGTCTTCCGGCTCCAAGGTTACCACTTCGTCCTTAGAGACGGGCAGGGTAACGGTCGGTGGCAGGACGGGCGGCTCCGGCGAGGCAGGATCGTGGTTGTCAGTTGTTTCCGCGGTGTCTCAAACTACGACGACGGTAGCCGCATTTGTGATGCTGACCCGCGAGTCAGTGTCACTGTCACCATCACTAGCACTATTACGTGAGATGGCCCAGTCTTCACCTCCACACTGAAGACCAAGCCAGCATGTTACGCAGAGGGACTGATGGTCGATCCGCGCATCCGCATCGACTACATGGAGATGCCATGTTATAAAGTAAGTGTTTAATAACACAAAGAAAAGTTTCTCCGTCGTTTGCAAGAAATAGCAAAGAATTAACTCGGTGGTGAAGTGTGAAGTTTCGAAAAATCCGTCCCAAAAGGAAGGGGGAAATAGAGAAATTCGCGGTTTAGCATAAATTTGACACCAGGAATTAACATTAAACTCGGATGAAATCGTAGTCAAGTCAGTTTATTCCGCGACTAAAGTAAAATAGGTAGGAACACGACGTTGCAGAAAATAATGTAAAAATATTATCTTACAGGGTAAAAATTTTAATATTAGAAATTGCCGTGTGTATTGCGTGGGATGGGACCAAAGGACAAGAATTCAGGATTCAAAGGTTTCAACATAATCCTGGCATATATTTCAAAAAACAAGGCAAAATGTACCGTTCTTCCAAGAAATGGAAGCTCGCAATAAGGTTAGACGTAACTTCTATGTATAGTAGACTAGAACAGTTGCGAAAAATGTTGGATAGTTCCAAAGACTTGTGCGACAACGAGAAAATATTTAGTAACAATAAAGAGTTCTGCGACAGTTTTTCTGGCGAGTTACGGCACAGGGAACTCAAGGTCAGTACATTAGTAGGAAGAATAAAAATGATAGTAGGAACACCGGCGCGAAGTCGCAGAGGTCTAGTGAATGCAGTCGGTTCCGTGGCCAAAGTGTTATTTGGCACCATGGACGCAGAAGACGAGAAAATAATCTAGGAGCAGCTGCAATTGATAAGAAGTAAACAGGCCGTGTTGCAGCATACTATAAAAACTCAATTACAGGTAGTTAATGCCACGATTGCTCACGTAGACAATGTAGAAAATATTATAGAAAGAAATGAGAATAGGCTGCGTGAAGCAGTAGAAAAAATAACTCAAAAAGTTGATGACTACGCACAACAGCAAGAGCTGAGGGACTATTTCCTTGAGCTAGGCAGTTTACTGTCAGAAATGGAACTCGATGCCGAGGAAATAATTGAGTACGTTACCGACGTGCACACTAAGTTTGCAAAATTGGAATTAGTGCCACTTGAGCAAATTATACATAGCCTGAAAGAAGCGAATAATCAATTCATGCGGGACCTGCGTTTTCCTTTTGCCGTGACTCTGGAAAACTGGTTAGAGATTAAACAATTTGTCACAGTTAGTGTCTATTGCAAGGATTCGAGTATATTTACGGTTGTTGAATTTCCATTGATCAGTTCCGGTAGTTACTATGTGTAAAGGGTAATACCCGTACCGGTACATGAACAATACAACGTGTTCGCGGCGGTGCGAGTCAAGCACCCGGTAGTAGCAATAAACACCAATCGTCAAACATACTCTATACTTAGCGAAACACAATGGAGTAGTTGTATAAACGTACAAGAACGCTATGTGTGTAAAAACGTGGATTCAATGTATCGGTTCTCGCAGGGAGCGCCCTGCGAGTTGCAAATGTTTGTAAACGAGGATGGTAAATACAAAGACTGTGAAATTGACCACATGGTTTCCAACCAAACTATGTGGGTGCGATTAACAAAGGCACGCGTATGGTTGTTTTCGACCTTGAGAGAAGAAACTTCCGAGTTACGTGCGAAAATAGATCAGATAGAATGGAGGTCATATCCGGAGTCGGGGAAATAGAGCTGCCGGAGCAATGCGAGTTGACCACAGCAAGTATTATAATGCAAACTAATCAAGTAGTTAAGGGCGTGGGAATAAATACGTTCTTACCGCGTTTTAATATTACGGCACCAAGAAAAAGGGAACATGCGAAAAGTAACGGCATGGAATTAAAAAATGTAACACGGAACCAAGTGCAGTTGCAATCGTTAGAAGAACAGTTGACACGACTTACGAAAGAAAATGATCTTGTTGATTACACATTTTATAAGCAGCCGCACTTTATTATCCCGACTTTGGTAAGCGTAACCTTGTTTATTGGAACAATTGCGAGTTTGTATTTTGGGTTACGAAAAAGAAAACTCCAAGCTAAACAAGAGATAGTCAGTCTTCGAGATATAAAGCTAAGTGCTCGACAGCCCGGGCACGCGGTGCACGAGTTTTAAATTTTAGTGTAATAAACGGAAAATGGCGGTACATTTTCCTTCTTTCAAGAAGGGAGGAAAATGTTGTAAAATCTAATTTGATTTTGTTCGGGCCATTGAGCAATTGCGAAAGATACGCATCATTTCTCAATTGACACAAATTTATTTGAAAAGGCGACAAGCAGCATTTCCTGGTAAATGGAATCTGCTTGTTAAGCTTAGAGTTAAGACGCGGCACGCAACGTCAGCGGTAGCAGTTAGATTGCTAAATTGCTGAGTGGTCGCGATCGATCCTTTTACAAGATCGATCGCAAGCAACGACAGACAGATCGTGAGTAGCTGTTGACAATACTGTGTGGCTCCGAGTCTATCCAGAGAGTTTACCGCAGTAAAGCAACAGCTAAGTGCCAGTGTAAAGCGTGCGTTAATTGTACAATAAATAGTACTAAACTACGCCAGTTTTTATTACAAGAATCTTATTCATCACTAAGTCCTTCATCTTCCCCGATCACAACACAAAACATACAATTAATTTGGCGTCGAAATTTCCAGAAAACAGTTGTAAAAATTGGGAAAAACTATACCTGTGAGCCATAGAATAGAGTGTGACGGGGCGAACCCCGTCAAGAAACTATATATATTTCTTTTCTTTTTGTTTTCTTTGTAAATATGCTTTTTTGTATTAATAAGTTTATACATATCATTTGCGTTTTATATATCTCTTTATATCTTTATCTTTTATATAATTTTGTTTCTTGTATATATATATATATATATATTAAACACATTTCGTATAGCATACCCATCGCTATAGTTTCTGCGAACTCACCTATATAAGCGACCATGGGCTATAATACCGACGACGCGCCTATAGCAACACGGAGCAAACACCCGCGTTCCACATGCCGACCCCGGACTGACTGTAGGCCGCTCCGGGGTATAAAAGCCGGCTGATCTGAGCAGTAAGGACTTATTCCTTTCTCGGCGCTCGAGGAGCTGACTCGAAAGCCGTTTTTATCCTGCTACCGCTCCAAGGAGTTCACTCGGGAGACCGTTTCCAATTATTCCCCCCGAGGTGTTGACTCGGGAGACCGATTACCGATTATTCCCCCCCGAGGTGTTGACTCGGAAGACCGACTTCCGGCAATCCGAGGTGCTGACTCGGCCGCCATTCCCGATTATCCCCCCCGAGGTGTTGACTCGGGAGACCGACTTCCGGCAATCCGAGGTGCTGACTCGGCCGCCGTACCGATTCCCGTCGAGAGATTCTCGACTTCCGGCGCTCCGGCGCACAAACGGCCGTTGTAACCGCCACATCGAAAACAGTCGTTCTCACGACTAATCTGTATATAAGGCCCGTGTAAATATATGTCCCGAATTAGATTTCAGTAATTACCGCGCCCGCCGCACCAAACGCATTAATTAAAGCCGCGCGCAAACGCCCAACACAAATTCCGCCGACTGTACGAAAGTAACCAACCGACACCGCGGAATCAAACGCTAAGTAAATCTATTGCATTAAATAGTCCACACGCGTTGACAAGGATACCGCCATTAAATTAGATTGTAATCAACCGACACCGCAAATTTAGAACCAGTGTAAATATATTAAGCTGAATAAACAACAAGTACATTACAGCATAAAACACGGATTAAGTGTCGCAATTTCTCGCCTTCCCCTTCCCCGAACCGTGGCACCGACCGAGCTGTCCGGCAGGTGGAAGGCCGGGAGAAGCCGAAGAAATCGGCTCCGTTAGAAGAGAAACACACAGCAATAATACCCGCACGTTTGCGAGAAATATCCTTGAAGTTGAGTCGTGTTCCATGTGTGCGTTGCGGAATTTCTTCGAAGTTGCAGAAGGAAGCGGGAATCTGACGGCCGTATTCCATAGCTGTCGAAGTAGATAGCGTGTCTGTTTCCATCGAGGAAGAAAGCAACTCAGTGTGTTCCTGGTTGATTGTGATTGTCTGTGTTAGCGACGATTGCTGTCCACTTCGTCCACACCCTGGGAAATTTGTCGGCTGGATAAACTCCCGTGTGTCCAGATATTTGCAGTTGTTGCAAGGCTTGCAATATTTTTTTCGTATTCATTATTTCGATACAAATAGTCGCAAGAACGCGGAGTGAATCTTATGTATTCCCCTTGTACCTCTGCTTGTACAGCGACGTCGTTTAGGTTTTCGGTGAACAATTGTCTTCAGTGCGCGTATCTTCTTCTTCTGTTAGTTGTTCTTTTCCCTCTTCCGTTTTGATGTCGTCAGATTGTATCATGTTGATCTCATCGCTGACAAAGCCGCTATTGAGATGTTCTTCAAGTACAACACTGTTTAGGTTTAACCAGCGTTTTAACCGAAAAGCGCAACTAATGTCCGATGAGCGAACTCCGTGATACGAACACTGAGATATGTTCTATTCGCTTTCCGAGATGGATTTGAACGACGGAGAGAGAGCTTCCAGATTATATGTTTTTAGACAGAAACTTTTCTAAGAAATCCATTTTTTCTTTGCNTCTGGTGTAGATGACGGGAGCGTATTTGGTGACTTCTCGTAGATGTCTTGTGAGATATTTGAGATTGGTTTCACCGTCAAACCATTTGATACCGTGAGAGATTTGTGTAAGCTAATCGTTGCATTGTTTTGATTTTTGTGGTAATTTGATGAAGAAGAACGGAGGCATCAAGATCCAGGTTCCGAAAGTCGGTCGGTCTACCGCGATATACGCCATTTCTTTTGGAATAAAGTCACACACGA
The DNA here is from genome assembly GCF_002006095.1 of Pseudomyrmex gracilis. Classification (NCBI taxonomy): domain Eukaryota; kingdom Metazoa; phylum Arthropoda; class Insecta; order Hymenoptera; family Formicidae; genus Pseudomyrmex; species Pseudomyrmex gracilis. The sequence continues at coordinate 24,884 of NW_018021014.1, read as the reverse complement.
CGCCGCAAAATTTTTGCATTTCTAAGATCACAGCACCTTTATACTCGGACATCGTAAAAACGAAGCAAAGATATCGGAGACTAGAACAAAACTGAAATTTCTCCACAAAACGCTTGCGTCGAAAGGCGTAGAAAAGTGGGAAAAATGTAAAGGGGGAAAATTATCTTGGTTTTACGCATGTGCGGGAATATGATTATCCATTATAATCAACAATGATTTGGCGCGAAGAATCGATTTCCAAAACACTATCGAATTCCGCATAAACAAGACAGTTAATAGTCGTTTCGAAAGTTTTTTCGCACCGTTTCAATTCGCAAATTACCGTGCTTCACGAGATTCCACTGTTTGACGCAATTGGCCGATAAATCGGGTGCGAGATCAAAAGCGAAGACTGTGTATCCGTGAGCATAAGCATCTCTGCTTATAGCATTGCCTTCGTTTAGAAAATGAATACCCGTTCCTGAGAAAAGAGTATAAAAAGCCTCGATGTAGAGAGGAGAGTTTCTTGAAAAAAAAGATTGTTCCTAGTAGGAACTTGCATTCCATCGACGTAAAGCGACAGGAAATTTATATTAATGTTTTTAAAATTAAAAGGATTAAGTTTACTATCGCCGTTAAACGCCTTATTTTTGAGAAAACCGATTATCACTTGCTTCGGCAGTTGCCCGAGTATGGCGTTGTCAATTGATTCTCCCACCACTCCTCTATGGATCGTAAACGATTTACCTTCAACTCTCGTAAGAGGATACTTTGCAGTGGTTTTGCTCAGTATTTTAGCATGAGCTAATAAAACTCCGCTTAGTTTTGCTCTCCTCCTCATCAAGGTGGCGTCTACAATACGAACTCTTGTCTGCGGCGTAGATTCCATGAGACAGTAAGAATCTTTCGAGCGGATGAATCTTAGGCGCATTTCCACGCCATTAATCAAGAATTTATCCTGATTGGAACCGTCGCAATGTAGATGTCCTATGAGATCCACAGCACGGATATTTTTGAAATACTGCATACGTCTCACGAGAGCGGGGTTCTCAGTTGGAGCATTGAAGCCGTCATTTAACAGCTTCGGAGGATCGCTATCCCATAAACAAGTGGTGAGATGAGAGGATTTTGCCTCTGAAGTATAATTCAACACTGTCTCAAAATAGGCTCAATACGCGTAAGCATTGTTCGGAGGCAACACAAGCTTTTGATTAAAGTACACATTAATTTGATTGAACATGGAATGTAAAAAGTTATTTACAGACCCTACTTTATGCTCTGCAGCAGTAGCGCTGGAAGCTGTAGCCGAAGTAGGCGGAGTAACCGCTGCGGGAGTTTGCAATATCACGCGAAGACTGAGAAGAGTATGCGCGAGATCTATGTAATCTTCACCATGTCCCGGTACGACAAACTCCACGGGAGCGTCGTCCGCAAGAGCCGACAAAGGTTTGTAATGAATCCATTGCAAACTCTCGATACTGGTCTGAATGGGTAGAGTAAAAAGATCAAGTTTGCTTTTGAAACACTCACACGAGTGAGTATGGAGAAAAGACATTTTGCTTCGTCTACGAAAATATATCGCTCACGTTTCGTTTCTTGCTCACGCGGCCTTTGCTAGTTTTTGTCGCGCGCTTCTTCTTTTTCTTCTGAATTCCTCTACTCGTTAAGCGTTTAATTGCTCGAGTTTTCTTTTTTCTCCGCACGGAAGTCGATTTCTTGTTGGTGCTACTAGCACGACGGCGACGCTTGATCGCGAAGTGAACGAGAAGCTCACCATGGTCAAACTGACCCGGGCGTTTCTTCGCAAGGGGTATATATCCCGACCCTCGCATTAAGCTGGTAATTTTTTTTTTGCTTGTTGTTTGAGATTGTCACGTGATTCTTTGAAACGACTGTTAACTGCTTCTTTTAGCGGAATATTGTTATCCCCCACATCGTCTATTATTCTCACACCGGCGCGTAGAGCTTCTTTTCCGATCGCGCGCGCTCCGCTAGCCAGGTAGGGAAGCACCCTCCTGAACAATCCGCCGAGAAACCTTCCGTGACCACGCTGATACGTCGATTCCGTGAAAACTCTCGGAATACCACCTTCGCTCTGCATCTCGTAATATTTCATATAGTGAATCATATTCTACTCGAATACGCGTCTAAAGTGTAACGTTACCGTCAACGTGCCNAATTCGAATGGAATAAATTTACCAAACTGATCTCTTATATCTATTTCTATCACGCAAAAATTTGTTTTACAAAGCGNAATATAATTTCCAGGCGAGTAATGTTTCACCTGATTAGAACCGTACTTATACGTGGAATTGTTAGTAACGATTCGAAAAAGCGCATCTCTGGTTATGTATGACTCGCAAATGTCGCAATAAACAAATAAGTTCGGGGATAGCACGGGCCAAGCTGATTGGTTTAAAACTATCAACACCGGCAGCTCTGTCTACAAAAGGTGTATTAACAGAAGATGATTCAAATCCGAGTATACGACGCAATTTGTCGCTAAGCTTTACACTATGAATTTGATTGCAGTTGTCTTTTTTACATGTAAGCGATATAAAAATTTTATTACCATATAGAAGATTCAGTGACTATGTAATATGTGATTTTTCTTGANAGCACGAATGATTTATAGCTTCTATAAGATCAGCTTCTGAAGAATAAATTCCCGACAAAATTGGAATGTTAACTGAAGAATATTCGCCGTTAGAAAAGGTATTCGCGAGCGTTATCAGAGCTTCATCGCGTGAATGTAAAAACCTAAAAGGAAACTGAATCTCGCTGAGAGCAACTTCCCATTTTCCCTGCAAATTTATACGGCGAGGTAATTCCGTGGTAAAACACGAAGTGGTGTTGTGCGGGAAGTAAAGCATACTGCTATTACTTGGGAGAACTACGAACAAGTGTTCCTCCATTGTCATCATCATTGTCGCCATCACTGTCGTCACCTAGTGCAACCGTTGTTAAACTCAAAGCCGGAATCCACAAGTTGAATTTAGACGGATAACCTTGCCAGCTAACTAGCAGTTGCCTATTACGTCCCCGACTTTTGCTCTTTCTCACCCGATCAACGATGAAAATTTCTTCTTGTAGATTTTTAACAACAAGAGCCAGTTCCTGCTCGTAGAAAATTCCGTCTATAACCTAATCCGCTAAATCACTCAGCTCGTAAATGCGCGGATTTCGCTACTCAAAAACACAATGAATTCGAAATATCTTTTCGCTCCACTTGGCCTCGTATCCCTTCTCAAAGGCGGCTTTCGCTTTACTGACACGTACAAGATCGCCGCCGAAGTATTTAGCTATTTTTGCTCGCTGTTTTTTCCAGCGATGCCACGTGTTTTCGCGCGCAATATTTGCGTTTTCCATCGTAACATCCGCGGGTTTCATGCGTATGGAAGAGTGCGGCGTATGGTTGTACGCGTGTACAATATCCTGCAAGACATCGAGGTAACGTTTCGTGTTCTTGTGCGTGAAGTAGCGCCACATGCGCTCTTTTAGCGTTCTATTGAAACGCTCGATCACGGCTGCTTTACCGTCTGGATTACGCGTCACATGAAAACGAATTCCTTCTTCTTTGAGAAATTTTTGCAGCGGATGCGCGATAAATTCTTTACCTTTGTCGGTTTGCATATATACGGGTCTTCGTCTGCCACTTCTCGAGAGCACGCGTTAAAACGCACAACGGACTTGAGCACTTGTTTTGTCTCGCACCAGTTCCACCCACGCGAATTTGCTGAGCACGTCGAGAATTGTCAGTAGATAGCAATATCCGTCGTTATAGCTTCGCAAATTTTGCAATTCTATCAAATCAGCCTCCCAGAGATCGTCGATATTCGTCACGTTGTAATGCAGTCGGAGAAACTTTCGCCGCACGGGACGATGTAGCGTGTCAGCATCTTGCGAACGAAGCCAGCGAACAACGTCCTCGCGCGAGTACTTTGATTTAGCGGCTTGCGACAAATTTTCCGTCGACGAGTAACCGGCGTAATGCGCGGGATTATAATACAACTTGTCAAGCGTTTCGTTTACATTTCATCCCACGTGAGCAGCCGTCTCGGAATCCCGATTCGTATCTTTTTCTTGTTCTTGTCGGTGGCACGGTAATCCCATCCTTTCTCTTCGGCTTCTTCTTGTTTAATACTATGCGGAGATTTGCGCTTTGTTCTTTTTCCTCCTTTTCGCAAAAAGCGTAAATATTTAAGATTTCTCACATATTGAGGAGGCGTGTTTCTGTCGCGAAGTAAATGAGCGAAATGAATGGCCCCTAGTATTCCAGCGGTTTTTCTTTCTCGCATCGCATCGTTTACGAGTTCCACAATATTCGCTCCCACCAATTCTGGACTCTTGGTCATGACGCCGCGTTCGTTCCACGTGATCTTGACGGGAACAGCCGTTTCGATCAGATGATTCAAAAGCATTCGCGCTTTGGGGCGGTAAGTGTTTGGAATTGTTTTTATTATGTTTTTTATAGTTTTTTGTTTGCGAGAGCTCGTTGCGCTACTGTTGTTAAATGAAATATCTGCAAACGATACATTGTTCTTTGAAGTTGACTGATTAATCCGTTGATATTGATTATTATTTTTATTGTGTCGTAATGGTGTTAAATAATGTTTCGGTAAAACAGAGGATGTTTGAGGCAAAGCGTCCATTGGTTCTTCCCCGTCGTGAAATAGTTTTCTCATTTCCTCGTCCTCCTCCTCTTTTCTCCCGTCTCCACCAGTCACAGCAGTTGTTTCCGCCACGGATGGATCTTCTTCTTTGCAAGAACGCTTTCTCGCTTTTTGGATAAAATATAGATATCGACAAAGTACTTTGCTGTACAATTTCCATTTTTCACCTACACCAAGAAGGGAATCGAGAATACGTCTCATCTCAGCGTCGAGACGCGAGAGCACGGTTCCGAAAGTGCGTGTGGTATTAGCAGCAGTATTTTCACCGGCCATTCGCTGTTGCATTCTTTCGAGATTATCCGTGGAAATCAGCACCATTTTTGTAGCCCGTTTCATGATTACTCGATAATTCGAGATACTAAAGCTGCGAGTATGGGCCCGATGATGTACGGTAAAAAGCTTCCTTGTTGCACCAGCAGGTTTCTCTTGCACCTCCAAGTACCTCTTCGTTCCGCGATACGTCGCAGCGCCATTGTGTATCGGATTAGGCGGTTCTTCTCTCTTTTTTCGAGCGGTACGTTACCTCTAAATGTATTTTGGACACACTCGCAAATACACGCAATGAATTTGTTATTAGCGTTTCGCAGAAAAGCAGCGCGTTGATTTTTATTTAGAAGACACAGAGATTTCAGTAGACAGATGTTTTTTTCACCGAAAGAGCGCTTAGCTCTAATATGCGCCTTTTGTTGCTTCTTCAGCTCCTTCGTCACCGACGGCATCGTAGCTTTGAATGATGCCTTTCACTCGTGTGCTTCGGGTTTTTATACGCTTGTTTTCACGCGAGAGATCTGCGGGGTACGTACACGTAATGACGCGGATTGTTGGGAAAGATACATGTTTGAAAACGATATTCGTCCGGAGTTGATTGTTTTAAATCGAGTAAATAACCGTAAGGACGCAAAGTGGCGTCGTAAAACGCTTTTTCCAAAAATTTTGCGTCGTCGGGATAGACTTGACGCGCGAGATGGCGAATTTACGCGCGATCGCGCGGGTTCTTGAAAACCACAATGTAATTTGCATTCAGCAAAATATCGCGTTGACCGCGTCCCTGATGAAAGAGATTCTGTGAAATGAGTATAACACTAAGCTTTTTATGAAGGCTACCCTTGGTAAACAAATAAACAATCACTTCGCACGACGACAATTCTCGCATAAGATCGTCGATTATTATTAATTTTGTACAAAGTGGATCGTTCGAGTAATCTTCCGAGCAGGATAGTCTTTCGCGAAATTCAATTTTACATTTTTCCGTCGTCATCTTGCGTTGCAATTCGAGATAGGTTTGTTGCCACTCGCCGTAATAAAATAAAATTTTTCCGAATCGAATATTTGCCATTTTCGACAAATAACGGAAAAAAGTCTTTACAAAAATTGTTTTCCCGCATCTTGTAGGACCAAACAATCGACATCCAGGGATGTTTCCAGCGCACGTCCATTTCGAAGACTGTGCAAATTGCCGCTCGTATAACTCTTAAATTAAACTGTTTTTGGTTTGCGACGATGAGCTCACCATCGCGCGTTGGACCCGCGGCGGCCGCGCTTCACCGCGACAACGAGCTAATTTTCGTCGCGGCAACGGACTCGGTGAGTTTATTCCGGATGATTGAAAAGCTGTTTTCATTAAAATCAGCTTATTGTCGCGCGCGCAAAAATAAGCTCGTCAAACGCGCGCGCGCCAATATAAGCTTATAGCTTTTTGTTGAAAGTATATCAAAAAGGCAGTTTCTAAGGATAAAAGAAAACAGAGATCGGGAAAAAGCAATCTTTTAATTTTGTTTTAATAAAAATTTAATAACACTAAAATATTACGTTTTACAAAATGTGTACATATTGCTTAATCTACTAACATGTACAGAAAATCTCGCATTTTATAACCTCATTTTTACACATAAATGTTACAATAACTTATATATTTTATTGTACAAAGCGCTTTTTTACATTATGATTTATTTGGACGGAAAACATATATACAATTTTAATTCTTACTAATACGTTTAAAATATACAAACTAGTTGCATGAGAATGCACTAAAAAAAGTCTTATTCTAAGTAACTGTATGGAACGGAGCGTCGCTCGTCAATAAATCTACGTTTCAGCAAAACCGGCAAGCAGATTTTTTATTCGTCCCGCGTCACGACCTCGTGAAACGCGGTGAGACAAATCGCTCTAAAATGCAGATTTATCGACACATTTTCTTCTTTTCTCTCTCTTCTCAATTCCCTAACGCTATTGAAATTAATTATGCGGGAGGTTGCGGAATTGAGAGTTATTCCTTTGATTGTACACACCTCCCGCGCTCCCGTCCGGAGTACGAACTACGTACGCGTAAAATTTCGGGCTACCGGATACAAACAACTTGATGTAATTACCACGGCCGTAGCCTTCGAGCTCGTCCGTTATATTGCCCAGGAAATTTCCCGTACGCGGTTCGTATTTGTCGTGTTCTTCGCTTCTCACATAAATACACGAATCTGTATCGTAATAAAGAACGCGCTCGCCTAAACGTTCTAAATATTTGTACAGTTTCAATCGCGCCTGTGCCGTCGTGTACACCGCTATTATCACGTTGGTAATCGGAGAGGGTACGACCGCCTCGTCCCGCATTCGCCACAAAACATATATTACCTCATATTCACAGGTAATATATCGATTACCTCGCGCTCGGGGCTCGACAATAGCGATACGAAACGTTCCTGCAACTTTACCACCCGGTACTCGTCAAGTTCGATTGTTGTCCGAATTTTCCTCCAAACGAATTGAGGCACAGCTTTGCGACCGAGCGTAAACCCGAATTTTGCGCACTGTTTGCTCTATCTAGAGCGATACCCTCGACTGCTTTGTATTCTCAAAGATATCGTTCTTTAGATTGGTCGTCCACGCATTTGCTCGGCTATTCGCTTGCTTCTTGCTTTCATTTAAAAAAAAAGTTAATGTATTTAGCAAATAATCCCCCCTGACGCGTATCAGCGTCGTATCGGCTCGTCTCGTATTGCCATATCTCGCTCACTGCAGTCACGAGATAACCCTTCTCCACAGCTTTGCGTAATTCACACGATACCCACACGCCTTCGAATTCACGATCGCGCAGATTTTCGTGCGAGCACTGTGTCTGCGAGAAGTTTCCGCAGCAACTGCAGCACAAGGCAAACAGCAGTTTGCCCTGCACACGGGACGGGAGTACAGGGTAAAAGAGATTGCACGGAGGGAGCACTCTACAACGCAGTCCCCTGACCGCGGAAAAATCGACACCGGGCATCGCCCCGATGAGCGAAGCGCACGCTTTTTGTCTGACAAGAATTTTCGGATGTCCAATCGGGAAAGCGCCGGTTTTCAACACGTAAGGGTATAGAGAACACACGTCTACGTAACGTATTTTCTCCGTACCCGTAACTTTGCGCCGAATCGCGATGTTTCCCGTTCGACCTCCGAAAAACGCGTCACGCGGTAAAAGCGGTTCAGCCGCGAGCATTGGATGTTGGTCTAAAAACGGTCGCATTTCGCGATTTTCCCGCATATCGCGATCAAAAGCGCACTCCCATTTCTCCGTCACAATGTACCCTCGTTTGCGAAGACGCCATGACGTTGTCAGTGTACGCTCGTATCTCGAGTTCGTACACTTCGCGTTACCCCGTGCGGAGACGTTTGTCGCGATCCGTTTTAAAACACACGGGACACCCGTGCCAAAGCAGCCGTGGTATTGCAACGCGCGACGCTCACCGTTCGCCGTCTCGTAATACGTCGATGGGAATACCTCCGACTTCCGCGAGACGATGTTCTTCCGTGACCCGCGTCAACAATGACGCGGCCGAGTTCGCGCTCCTTCCACACCAGCCACTGCAGAGCTTTGCGGGATTGCGTATCTGCGAGGCGATATCCGCCGCGAAGAATGACGCCGATCTCTTCCTCACATAAAAAGTTTTTGCGGAAAACGCGCATACATGTGGAAGCGATGGTCGTGCATTCTTCAAACGGACATACGCTTCCTCGCTCGAGAAATATCTTGCGGAAGGCCATGCACGCCCCCGCAAGATATCAACATCGTTACGACAATAACGAACTATCTTGCGTTGAAAGTCAAAAACTGCAAAAACTGTTTTTGCGCATCTGTTCCGCGTGCCACGACAAAAAACGTTCGCGTTCTTTGCTAGACATACTATCCGGCGAGTAATATTCAACGGCTGGTAACGGACCAACGTACGACTGATTCGCAAGTGTGTTAAATAAATGCAAAAAATATTCCTTTTCCACCCCACCCCGCAAACCAAACGTCTTTGGCAGAGCTGACAAACGCATCGTCATATAGTTGATACTGTCACTAAATTTCGTACGCCCAGCCGTTAATACGACAATCTTCGTCCCGTTTAATATTACTCGTGGATCCAAATCGACACGTTTTTGTGTGATGTAACAAAGGATGAACTGCGCGTCGAACTTTTTGGCGTTGTGCGCGATGCAGATAATCTGCTTGAAACATTTTGTTGTTCTCGTGACGAAATCGATACATTGCCTCACCGGATCATCGCGGAACACAAATTCGCGCACACCGCACTACCGGCAACGTATTGTCATGTCGTCTGCTATGCGACGCAAAGAGTGGGCACGTGAATTTTCACAGACGCTGTACCTTCGAGCGTCTCATCCTGTCGGGTCTCGAAATCGTAGAACACAGATGCGACGCGCGCGTTTTTCCCGTTGCCGGTGAAATCCTCGCGTGCAAGAGGTCGAATATAACAAAGATGGTTTACATCTTAACGCGAACTGCAAATGTTACAAAACACGACGCCGCATACGTGCCCCGCACCCGCTGTTGTGTACAAACGCCCGCAATTGTCACAAAAGTGCAAGGCGCTGCACACGCTCACGCGACCGTCTCCGTACGATTTTTCGGCTCGGTGACGCTCGAAACACTCGCGCCTGTAAAACATTCTCTTACATTGCTCGCATCGAATTANTTCTACTTCTTCTGTTTCGCACGACGGCACACCGCGACAACGCGGACATTTATGCGAGCATTGATGAACTCCTCGTTTGGGACGATAAGGCAGGTTGCAAGGAATGCAATATCCCCTGCTCCCCGCCGCCGCTCTTAAATTTAAAATTGGGCAATAGTGACGCGAACCCTCGCAATAAAGAATATTTAAACGTAGCAAGGATTTGCGTCCAAGAGAGGCAAGCAACGCACCACCGTCGTACAACGGTTTTGCGCCTTTTGCGAAAATAGACGAGGCGTAAACAATTATTGTTATTCCCTTGCCGGCAAGGTAACGTTGAAACCGCACAATTTCTCTACTACCACAGCCCTTCTCCGAAATTGTGATGCCCGCCTTCTCCACCAACTCCTGTGCCCATTGGCGTTGTAAGGAGGAGTTCAAACGTCTCATTGCATTCCATCGCTTATGTAGCTCGCCCGTGCGGATGTTACTTTGTTCGAAGCATATTCGAGCGGGTGATACTCTATTGACCACAGTACGATTCGACACCGCTCGATTCGACACAGATTTATTCGACACCA